>NC_057794.1:455170094-455470094 GCF_018294505.1 Triticum aestivum
GAAGGGTTCCGGGGGTCCACCGGGAGGGGCCACCCCTCCCGGGGGGCCACATGGGCTGCGTGGGGCAGGGAGCCAGCCCCTGGTGGGCTGGCCGCACCCCCCTCCCTTGGGCCCATGCGCCTAGGGTTGAGGGGGAACCCTAGAGGGGGCGCCCCCCTTGACTTGGGGGGCAAGCCACCCTCTCCCCTCTCCCCTAGGCCGCCGCACCCCCCCTAGATGGGTTCTAGGGGGCCGGCCCCCTTCTCCCTTCCCCCTATAAATAGAGGGGTGAGGGGAGGGCAGCCGAACCACCCTCCAAGGCGCAGCCCTCCCCTCCCCAACACCTCTCCTCCTCCATTGTGTGCTTGGCGAAGCCCTGTCGGAGTACTGCCTCTCCACCATCACCACGCCGTCGTGCTGCCGGTGGAGCTGTCTTCCTCAACCTCTCCTTCCCCCTTGCTGGATCAAGAAGGAGGAGACGTCTCCCGTCCCGTACGTGTGTTGAACGCGGAGGTGCTGTCCGTTCAGCACTTGGTCATCGGTGATTCGAATCACGTTCGGGTACGACTCCATCATCACCTTGCAAGCTTCCGCACGCGATCTACAAGTGGTATGTAGATGCAAACTCACTCCCTGGACTCGTTGCTTAGATGAACTCATAGATGGATCTTGGTGAAACCGTAGGAAAAATTTTAATTTTCTGCAACGTTCCCCAACAGTGGCATCATGAGCTAGGTCTATGCGTAGTTCTCTTTGCACGAGTAGAACACAATTTTGTTGTGGGCGTGGATTTTGTCATCTTACTTGCCTCTACTAGTCTTTTCTTGCTCAACGGTATTGTGGGATGAAGCGGCCCGGACCAACCTTACACGTACGCTTACGTGAGACCGGTTCCACCGACTGACATGCACTAGTTGCATAAGGTGGCTGGCGGGTGTCTGTCTCTCCCACTTTAGTTGGAGCGGAATCGATGAACAGGGCCCTTATGAAGGGTAAATAGAAGTTGACTAAATCACGTTGTGGTGATTCGTAGGTAAGAAAACGTTCTTGCTAGAACCCAATTGCAGCCACGTAAAAGATGCAACAACAATTAGAGGACGTCCAACTTGTTTTTGCAGCGATTGATCATGTGATGTGATATGGCCAGAAGTTGTGATGAATGATGAATTGTGATGTATGAGATCATGTTCTTTGTAATAGGATTCACGACTTGCATGTCGATGAGTATGACAACCGGCAGGAGCCATAGGAGTTGTCTTTATTTTTTGTATGACCTGCGTGTCATTGAATAACGCCATGTAAACTACTTTACTTTATTGCTAAACGTTAGTCATAGAAGTAGAAGTAGTCGTTGGCGTGACAACTTCATGAAGACACGATGATGGAGATCATGATGATGGAGATCATGGTGTCAAGCCGGTGACAAGATGATCATGGAGCCCCGAAGATGAAGATCAATGGAGCTATATGATATTGGCCATATCATGTCACAACTATATAATTGCATGTGATGTTTATTATGTTTATGCATCTTGTTTACTTAGGACGACGGTAGTAAATAAGATGATCCCTTACAAAATTTCAAGAAGTGTTCTCCCCTAACTGTGCACCGTTGCTACAGTTCGTCGCTTCTAAGCACCACGTGATGATCGGGTGTGATGGATTCTTACGTTCACATACAACGGGTGTAAGACAGTTTTACACAGTGAAAACACTTAGGGTTAACTTGACGAGCCTAGCATGTGCAGACATGGCCTCGGAACACGGAGACCGAAAGGTCGAACACGAGTCGTATGGAAGATACGATCAACATGAGAATGTTCACCGACGATGACTAGTCCGTCTCACGTGATGATCGGACACGGGCTAGTCGACTCGGATCGTGTAACACTTAGATGACTAGAGGGATGTCTAATCTAAGTGGGAGTTCATAATTTATTAGAACTTTATTATCATGAACTTAGTCTAAAACCTTTGCAAATATGTCTTGTAGATCAATGGCCAACGCTAATGTCAACATGAACTTCAACGCGTTCCTAGAGAAAACCAAGCTGAAAGATGATGGCAGCAACTATACGGACTGGGTCCGGAACCTGAGGATCATCCTCATAGCTGCCAGGAAACAATATGTCCTAGAAGGACCGCTAGGTGACGCTCCCGTCCCAGAGAACCAAGACATTATGAATGCTTGGCAGTCTCGTGCTGATGATTACTCCCTCGTTCAGTGCGGCATGCTTTACAGCTTAGAACCGGGGCTCCAAAAGCGTTTTGAGCACCACGGAGCATATGAGATGTTCGAAGAGCTGAAACTAGTTTTTCAAGCTCATGCCCGGGTCGAGAGATATGATGTCTCCGACAAGTTCTACAGTTGTAAGATGGAGGAAAATAGTTCTGTCAGTGAACACATCCTGAAGATGTCTGGGTTGCACAACCGTATGACGCAGCTGAACATTAACCTCCCAGATGAGGCGGTCATTGACAGAATCCTCCAGTCGCTCCCACCAAGCTACAAGAGCTTTGTGATGAACTACAACATGCAGGGGATGGAAAAGACCATTCCTGAAGTGTTCTTGATGCTGAAGTCAGTAGAGGCTGAAATCAAGAAAGAACATCAAGTGTTGATGGTCAATAAGACCACTAAGTTCAAGAAGGGCAAGGGTAAGAAGAACTTCAAGAAGGACGGCAAGGAGGTTGCCACGCCTGGTAAGCCAGTTACCGGGAAGAAGTCAAAGAATGGACCCAAGCCTGAGACTGAGTGCTTTTATTGCAAGGGGAAGGGTCACTGGAAGCGGAACTGCCCCAAATACTTAGCGGATAAGAAGGCCGGCAACACCAAAGGTATATTTGATATACATGTGATTGATGTGTACCTTACCAGTACTCGTAGTAACTCCTGGGTATTTGATACCGGTGCCGTTGCTCATATTTGTAACTCAAAGCAGGAGCTGCGGAATAAACGGAGACTGGCGAAGGACGAGGTGACGATGCGCGTCGGGAATGGTTCCAGAGTCGATGTGATCGCCGTCGGCACGCTGCCTCTACATTTAGCTACGGGATTAGTTTTCAACCTTAATAATTGTTATTTAGTGCCAAGTTTGAGCATGAACATTGTATCTGGATCTCGTTTAATACGAGATGGCTACTCATTTAAGTCTGAGAATAATGGTTGTTCGATTTATATGAGAGATATGTTTTATGGTCATGCTCCGATGGTCAATGGTTTATTCTTAATGAATCTCGAGCGTAATATTACACATGTTCATAGTGTAGATGCCAAAAGATTTAAAGTTGATAACGATAGTCCCACATACTTGTGGCACTGCCACCTTGGTCACATTGGTGTCAAGCGCATGAAGAAGCTCCATGCCGATGGACTTTTAGAGTCTCTTGATTATGAATCGTTTGACACATGCGAACCATGCCTCTTGGGCAAAATGACCAAGACTCCGTTCTCCGGAACAATGGAGCGAGCAACCAACTTGTTGGAAATCATACATACCGATGTGTGCGGTCCAATGAGCGTTGAGGCTCGCGGAGGATATCGTTATGTTCTCACTCTCACTGATGACTTGAGTAGATATGGGTATGCCTACTTAATGAAACACAAGTCTGAGACCTTTGAAAAGTTCAAGGAATTTCAGAATGAGGTAGAGAATCAACGTGACCGAAAGATAAAATTCTTACGATCAGATCGTGGAGGAGAATACTTAAGTCACGAATTTGGTACACACTTAAGGAAATGTGGAATCGTTTCACAACTCACGCCGCCTGGAACACCTCAGCGAAATGGTGTGTCCGAACGTCGTAATCGCACTCTATTGGATATGGTGCGGTCTATGATGTCTCTTACCGATTTACCGCTATCATTTTGGGGATACGCTCTAGAGACAGCTACATTCACTTTAAATAGGGCACCGTCTAAATCCGTCGAGACGACACCGTATGAATTATGGTTTGGAAAGAAACCTAAGCTGTCGTTTCTAAAAGTTTGGGGATGCGATGCTTATGTCAAGAAACTTCAACCTGAAAAGCTCGAACCCAAGTCGGAAAAATGCGTATTCATAGGATACCCTAAGGAAACTGTCGGGTATACCTTCTACTTAAGATCCGAAGGCAAGATCTTTGTTGCCAAGAACGGATGCTTTCTGGAAAAAGAGTTTCTCTCGAAAGAAGTAAGTGGGAGGAAAGTAGAACTCGATGAAGTACTACCTCTCGAACGGGAAAGTGGTGCAGCTCAAGAAAATGTTCCTGTGATGCCCACACCAACTGAAGAGAAAAACATTGATGATGATCAAGGTACTTCGGATCAAGTTACTGCTGAACTTCGTAGGTCCACAAGGACACGTTCCGCACCAGAGTGGTACGGCAACCCTGTCCTGGAAATCATGTTGTTAGACAACAATGAACCTTCGAACTATGAAGAAGCGATGGCGGGCCCAGATTCCAACAAATGGCTTGAAGCCATGAAATCGGAGATAGAATCCATGTATGAAAGCAAAGTATGGACTTTGACAGACTTGCCCGATGATCGGCGAGCGATAGAAAACAAATGGATTTTTAAGAAGAAGACGGACACGGATGGTAATGTTACCATTTATAAGGCTCGACTTGTCGCTAAGGGTTATCGACAAGTTCAAGGGATTGACTACGACGAGACTTTCTCTCCCGTAGCGAAGCTGAAGTCCGTCCGAATCATGTTAGCAATTGCCGCATACTATGATTATGAGATATGGCAGATGGACGTCAAAACAGCATTCCTTAACGGGCATCTTAAGGAAGAACTGTATATGATGCAGCCGGAAGGTTTTGTCGATCCTCGGAACACTAACAAAGTATGCAAGCTCCAGCGATCCATTTATGGGCTGGTGCAAGCATCTCGGAGTTGGAATATTCGCTTTGATGAGATGATCAAAGCGTTTGGGTTTATGCAGACTTATGGAGAAGCCTGCGTTTACAAGAAAGTGAGTGGGAGCTCTGTAGCATTTCTCATATTATATGTAGATGACATACTCTTGATGGGAAATAATATAGAATTTCTGGACAGCATTAAGGCCTACTTGAATAAGTGTTTTTCAATGAAGGACCTTGGAGAAGCTGCTTATATATTAGGCATCAAGATCTATAGAGATAGATCGAGACGCCTCATAGGTCTTTCACGAAGCACATACCTTGATAAGATTTTGAAGAGGTTCAAAATGGATCAGTCCAAGAAGGGGTTCTTGCCTATGTTACAAGGTGTGAGACTGAGCTCGGCTCAGTCACCGACCACGGCAAAAGATAAAGAAGAGATGAGTGTCATCCCCTATGCTTCAGCCATAGGATCTATTATGTATGCCATGCTGTGTACCAAACCCGATGTAAACCTTGCCGTAAGTTTGGTAGCAAGATACCAAAGTAATCCTGGCAAGGAACACTGGACAGCGGTCAAGAATATCCTGAAGTACCTGAAAAGGACAAAGGACATGTTTCTCGTTTATGGAGGAGACGAAGAGCTCGTCGTAAAGGGTTACGTCGACGCTAGCTTCGACTCAGATCTGGATGACTCTAAGTCACAAACCGGATACGTGTATATGTTGAATGGTGGAGCAGTAAGCTGGTGTAGCTGCAAGCAGAGCGTCATGGCGGGATCTACGTGTGAAGCGGAGTACATGGCAGCCTCGGAGGCAGCGCATGAAGCGATTTGGGTGAAGGAGTTCATCACCGACCTAGGAGTCATACCCAATGCGTCGGGGCCGATCAAACTCTTCTGTGACAACACTGGAGCTATTGCCCTCGCCAAGGAGCCCAGGTTTCACAAGAAGACCAGGCACATCAAGCGTCGTTTCAACTCCATCCGTGAAAATGTTCAAGATGGAGACATAGAGATTTGCAAAGTGCACACGGATCTGAATGTCGCAGATCCGCTGACTAAACCTCTCTCGCGTGCAAAACATGATCAACACCAGAACTCTATGGGTGTTCGATTCATCACAATGTAACTAGATTGGTGACTCTAGTGCAAGTGGGAGACTGTTGGAAATATGCCCTAGAGGCAATAATAAAAGTATTATTATATTTCAATGTTCATGATAAATGTCTTTTATTCATGCTATAACTGTATTATTCGGAAATCGTAATACACGTGCGAATACTTAGACCACAATATGTCCCTGGTGAGCCTCTAGTTGACTAGCTCGTTGTGATCAACAGATAGTCATGGTTTCCTGACTATGGACATTGGATGTCGTTGATAACGGGATCACATCATTAGGAGAATGATGTGATGGACAAGACCCAATCCTAAGCATAGCATAACAGATCGTGTAGTTCGTTTTGCTAGAGCTTTGCCAATGTCAAGTATCTCTTCCTTCGACCATGAGATCGTGTAACTCCCGGATACCGTAAGAGTGCCTTGGGTGTATCAAACGTCACAACGTAACTGGGTGACTATAAAGGTGCATTACAGGTATCTCCGAAAGTATCTGTTGGGTTGACACGGATCGAGACTGGGATTTGTCACTCCGTATGACGGAGAGGTATCTCTGGGCCCACTCGGTAATGCATCATCACAATGAGCTCAATGTGACCAAGGTGTTGGACACGGGATCATGCATTACGGTATGAGTAAAGTGACTTGCCGGTAACGAGACTGAACGAGGTATTGGGATACCGACGATCGAGTCTCGGGCAAGTAACGTACCGATTGACAAAGGGAATAGCATACAGGGTTTGATCGAATCCTCGACATCGTGGTTCATCCGATGACAACATCGAGGAGCATGTGGGAGCCATCATGGGTATCCAGATCCCGCTGTTGGTTATTGACCTGAGAGCGTCTCGGTCATGTCTACATGTCTCCCGAACCCGTAGGGTCTACACACTTAAGGTTCGGTGACGCTAGGGTTATTAGGAAGACTAGTATGTGACTACCGAATGTTGTTCGGAGTCCCGGATGGGATCTTGGACGTCACGAGGAGCTCCGGAAGGGTCCGGAGGTAAAGATTTATATATGGGAAGTTGTCAAACGGACACCGGGAAGTTTCGGGGTCATACCGGTATTGTACCAGGGCCACCGGAAGGGTTCCGGGGGTCCACCAGGAGGGGCCACCCCTCCCGGGGGGGCACATGGGCTGCATGGGGCAGGGAGCCAGCCCCTGGTGGGCTGGCCGCACCCCCTCCCTTGGGCCCTTGCGCCTAGGGTTGAGGGGGGAACCCTAGAGGGGGCGCCCCCCTTGGCTTGGGGGGCAAGCCACCCTCTCCTCCTCTCCCCTTGGCCGCCGCACCCCCCCTAGATGGGTTCTAGGGGGCCGGCCCCCTTCTCCCTTCCCCCTATAAATAGAGGGGCGAGGGGAGGGCAGCCGAACCACCCTCCAAGGCGCAGCCCTCCCCTCCCCAACACCTCTCCTCCTCCGTTGTGTGCTTGGCGAAGCCCTGTCGGAGTACTGCCTCTCCACCATCACCACGCCGTCGTGCTGCCGGTGGAGCTGTCTTCCTCAACCTCTCCTTCCCCCTTGCTGGATCAAGAAGGAGGAGACGTCTCCCGTCCCGTACGTGTGTTGAACGCGGAGGTGCTGTCCGTTCAGCACTTGGTCATCGGTGATTCGAATCACGTTCGAGTACGACTCCATCATCACCTTGCAAGCTTCCGCACGCGATCTACAAGTGGTATGTAGATGCAAACTCACTCCCTTGACTCGTTGCTTAGATGAACTCATAGATGGATCTTGGTGAAACCATAGGAAAATTTTTAATTTTCTGCAACGTTCCCCAACAGATATCATCTTTTTTCAACACACACACACACACAAAAGATATCCCTTAACATGAACTAGGTCAGACAAGCTCTTATCTTCCAACTCTCCAAGTTGTTGTTTAGCTTAACCAACTACCTCAGGGGTATCCAACATAGGTTCTTGGAGAAAAGGCGTGGCTACAAGGAACCAACTTGATCACGAACTCAACATAGCGGTCAGGTGACAACCTGGTAACACTTCCAAGAAGATACTCAGAAAATCACGAACCATCGATATGTTACTAAGCTCGAGAACAATCTTGCTTTTCAGGGCAAGATGATATGGTCAAATAAGCAAGGGATTCAATCCTAGCTCAAGATCGAAGGGTACACCAGGAAAATGGTCTAGGTAGCACAATCTTAGAATGGTAGTTCAATAACCAACACGCTAAGAATGAGTTTATTGTCCATTAACTACCAAGCAATGGGGTTGCTAGGAGTATTGATTTCACACATCACAGTTCACTTGTCGGCATTCCGGTTACAACAACACGGAACTGAAGAATGAATAATGATGGCGATAAGTATCACTGCGTCAAGAATTCATAAGAGGTGGTGCAATTCTCATGACATTCTTGACATAAATATGGTAACACTCCAAGGTAGAACAGAGCAAAAGCTGGGTTGGCATTTTGATCCATGGAATACAACTACTTTGACCCAATCCTAGATATGGATAAGGTACTGGAGTTTGTTTCTCCTAGTCATTCTGGAATAGAATGGCTTGACGGACCACAAGAATAACAAGCATCGATGAACACGATCGCACAACTACTCCCGACTATCAGTTGATAGACGAGAGTCAGTAAACAACTAAAGAGGGACAACTCAAGGGAACATATAATTTTCTGAGTTGTGCATGCATAGATTAGTATGTCGAACCAAGTTCAACAGGTTTCTTCCGGATAACCCATGCAGAAAGGTAGAACTGGAAGAATCACAATTATGAATGGAGAACTCCTCAGGAGTACTCTAATGGTGATCTTTTGGTTCAAAGAACTTCTGCCTTAATGGTTCATGGTATTTGGAAGAAGGAAATACCACGGACCTCGAGGACTATCGCAAAGGTTACTAATATCCTAAAGGAACTAGCAACACTATCAACATGAAGCAAGTAGGGTGAATCTTGGGCTTAAGAACCCAGAAGTAGAATATCTACTACTAAATGGCATCATGGGATGCTTTCGAGAATGGTGGCCAGAATCATCACACTGGGAACAGAAACATTGCTAGATCACTGAGTGGTTCTTGAAGACACCTAGGGTCATAATACTAACTCCAACATACATGTCAAGGCAATGGAGTACCTCAACAGACCGATTAGTGTGCTTAATCTGGCCCAAAGGAACATCAAGAACAGGAAGAAGGGGGATGCAAATGCATCGGACTATTTAGAAACCTAGGATGACTCGGACAGCATAACGGCTGTAAATGCTCAAAAGATTTGAGACATCCTATAAAAATGGTGGCATAACCACTCAACATCACAATATCAAAGTTCTGAGGCCAGCTACGAACATATGGAAGTAGTAGGAACTGAACTGAGGCTTGAACTCAACAATCCTAGGCAACTACGATTTAGAAACACGTCATCCTGAGAGATAGAAGAGAAGCCTAGTTCTTAACCCCGTAGAAAAGATAAGATGACTCAGATCAGAAGGTCATGAGGATAAGGAGTAAAAGAGCCTTACGTTCCCATCCACAATCAATTCCCTTACATAACTAAAGCATTTCTAGACATGACTTCGACCAGCTTGGCTTGGTAATCCTACAGGCAGTCAGGCTCTGATACCAAAACTGTCGGGACCCCGATTCTAAGTCACACCGATCTAGCCTGTAACACCTCATATCACTTTGCGGCCTCACGCACGGTACTCCCACGGGTGTCGCCTTACCATGGCCGGGACCGTTTGCGCCTTTTGGCTCACGTATATGATAGTGTCGCTAGCATCCATATGACAGAGAACCCGGGCCGACATGACTAGTCGTGAACCCAAAGTGGCACTAACTTACGGGAACAGGCATACATGAATCAACATCGAGCATGTCTGTCAGCAGAGTGTGAATCCGGGCTGTAGCACTGGGCTAACAGGACTCCAGGAACCCGGGCTGTAGCAGGCTAGGCAGGACTCCGGATGTCACTGCGTGACATTTCCCCTAAGGGACATACACATGAACGAAGTGAATCACATGCCGGCCAGTCAAGTGTTCCTGAGCAGTAGTGCTGGGCTAGCAGGACTCCGGTGAACCAGGCTGTAGCGGACTACTATGGCTCATGGAAGCACAGGGCTACATTTCCCCATAAGAGAGGCTACCAAGGATAAACAACTAGGTTGTCGGATCCCACACATACCAAGCATTTCAATCATACACACAATATGCTCAATATGTGCAATACAACATGGCATCACAACAACACTCTACGACTCGGAATATTTATTCATTAGGCCCCGAAGAGCTAGACAATACAAACATGGGTCTCATGACCCAACATTCAGAGCATACAAGTCAAAGCACATGCGGAAGCTTAACATGTCTGAGTACAGACATCTGCAAATGAAAAAGGCTGAAAAGCCTGACTATCTACCAGATCCTGCCGAGGGCACAAGATCGTAGCTGAGGTAACAAGCTAAACGTCGAAGTCCACACGGAACTACTAGTGAGACTGAAGTCTCTCTGCAAAAACATAAAATAAGCAAATGTGAGTACAAATATACCCAGCAAGACTTACATCACAACTAACTACATATGCATCGGTATCAACAAAGGGGTGGTGGAGTTTGACTGCAGCAAGCCAGCTTTGACTCGATGGCTATCCTGAACTACTACTGCAAGTAACTCTTTGAGGTGGTGCACACGAGTCCACATATTCACCATATCAATACTCCACTATGGATCCGCTCCCGTCTCCATACGAGAACGCAATCCACAGCACTCACGCTTATCTTGCGCATTTTAGAGTATCCACTTTCACTTGTCTATGAACTATCCAAGGGGTCCAAGTTTCCATATCTGAGGAATCCGGCTATTCAAATAGATAATGATAACCCTGCGGGGGTGTACTTCTTCGCACATGCTCTCGCCACTTACCAGCATGTACACGTCGTGTATCTCAGCAACCTTCAAGCGGAAGCCTGGTGAGGGAGTCAGCCACGACCTAACTAATCACACAAGTCTCTAGTCCATATTTATCGCCTATTTGGGTTCCATCCGCAAGGAGATCCGGCCGGGGTGTCGCTCATGACCCCGAACGATGTGTATAGGGTTCCCAAGCCCACCAACCGGGTGCCAATTGGTACACCGGGCCACTGTGCCTAGTCTGTCCCAAGCCCACCTATACCGGGTGCCATTTGGTAGACTACTAACACTACCTACAAACATCAGAAACTAGTTGCAACTCCTGGACAAAGATCGAGTTGATTAGTAAGTTGAGAGAGCTTGGAGCGCCCGGAGCCCAATGTGTGGTAGTAACTGTTCATGGATCACAAACACAGAACTCAGTTCCTAAGGATGGCTGCAATGAGACAACCCACCATGTACTCCTACATGGCCTCTCACCGCTACCTTTACCAAATTGTTTTCACACACTTATCTCTCAACGGTAGGACATGTTCACCACATTCCAATTCATCCCCGATGAATCAGACCTGACTCAACACTAAGCAGTAGCAGGCATGACAAACAAGCATGAATGAGTAGGCACAACAGGGCTCAAACAACTCCTACTCATGCTAGTGGGTTTCATCTATTTACTGTGGCAATGATAGGTCATGCAAAGGAAAGGGTTCAACTACCGCAACATGTAACAGTTGAATCGGTGTTGTCCTAATGCAGTAAAAGAGAGCAGGAGTGAGAGAGTGGGATTGTATCGGAATGAACAAGGGGGTTTTGCTTGCGTGGCACTTCTGAAGATAGTATAGCTCTTCATCGGTGTCACCGATCACAACGTCGAAAACATCGTCTACTGAGAGGGGGCAATTACCGGCAAACAAGGAAGAATACAATCAATGTAATGCAACAATATGATGCATGATCATGACATGGCAATATGCTGTGATTTGGGCTAATGCGACAGGAAGTCATTTTAATTGATGTGGAATTCAAAACTACATCAAATTCCAACTCCAAACCTATTATGATCTTTGCCCTAATCATGTTTCATCCTAAACAGTGAGGTTAACTTGCTCAAACATGCATGAAAATGGTACAGATGGATAGATTGGATTTTTCTAATAATTGTTCATATATAATTTATCTTATTTGGAGTCACGGTTGAATTTCTATGAATTTTTGATGTTTTAACTATTTTCTGAAATTTTCTAAACCTTTTCTAATTTATTCAAATTTTAGAAAATAGTTACAGCGTCAGCATGGCGTCAAGATGACGTCATCAGGTCAACCGGAGCTGACCAGGGTCAAACCTGACACGTGGGGCCCACATGTCATAGGCTCAGTTATAATTAGTGATTTTAGTTAAACCTAACCAAAATCGTTAGAGGGGCTAGGCCCATCGGTCAGTGGCTGCGGGTGTTAATTAGAGCCTAAACTAATTGTTGCCACATCAGCTAAACAGGGTTTTGCCACCGGCGACCTCATCCGACGGCGGAGGCATGTCGGAATCGCTGCTCCGGCAGCGGTTCGATGCGCCGAGGGTACCGGTGGAGAGCTCATGCTCGTGCGCGACTAGGGGAGGCCTCGGGAGGCTGTGGAGTGGACGGGGACGACGACCACGGTGGCTTTGGCGGCGACCGGAGCTTGGGCAAGCACGGGCGCGGGGCTATGCTTGGCTAGCGAGTGAGCTGAGAGGCTGGGCGGGCTCCTGGGAGCTCCACGAGCTCAGGGCCGTGCTCGGACGCGAGGTCAGTGATCTAGAACTACAGCAGCGATAGGCGTGGTGGCAACAAGCTCACGGGATAGCGGGGGGGAAACTAGCTAGGCTTCGCGTGCGACGACGGGGTAAGGGGGAAAACGGGCGGGAGCTCACAACGCTTCTGATGGAGTCGTCGGTGAGCTCGGGGAAGGCCCGAATAGAGCCAATCGACGACGATGGTCCACGGCGGCCGAGGACGGAGACGAGGGTGGTGAGGACGTTGCAGGGCTTCTCGGCTCACTTGGTGCGGTGAGGAGGACGAGAGGAACGAGGCGGAGCTTGTGCGCAGCTTTAGGGGGCGTAGAAGAGGTGGTGGCCATGGCTACGGCGAGCGGCGACGGTGAACGCCTCGCTGGTGCTGCGGGAGAGAGCAGAGGAGGGGGAGGGGGTCCAGGAAGAGAGCGAGGGGGTCGAGAGGTGTCGAGGGGGGTGCGTGGCGCCCTCGGGTGCCTCCAGCGGCGAGCAGGTAAGCAGGAGGTGGCCAGCGTGCCGTGGGCACACGCCCTTGTGCCCACTGGCACGAGGAAGAAGACGTCCCTGTCCCTGGGTTGGGCCAGGAACAGTGTCGGGCCGCTACTGTGTAGACCTGGTAAGTTTTTGCCTCTCTCTAGTTTTCTAATTTTGTTTCTATTTTCTATTTTTCTGCTACTGTTTGGCTTTAGTAAAAATACTAAAGCATTTCGTAAAATGCTAGAATAATTTGTGGACACTCTCTGGATCATTCTAGTGGCCCACATTTAATTTTAGCATTATCTGATCATTTAAATTATTTATAGTGTTTAAATGCCCAAAGTCAAATACAATATGAATTAATTCAAAAATCCAGGAATGACCTAGAAATATGTTCATCATTTTTGGCAGAAGTTTTCACCTTTATCAGAAATCATGAACATTTTCAAAGGGCATTTTGGGTTTATTTAAAATGACTTTAGTTGAGCCTATTTGAATTCCATGTGGTGCTAGGGTTTGAACATCCCCATTTCAAATTCAAACAATATAGACATGATCCATGGATGCTTATGAAACTAATTGCAATCAAATTCTAGGGCCGTGACACTTTGGGTGTTGGTCACAGGATGATGTGAACTATGGGTGTTAATCACATGGTAATGTGAACTATTGATGTTAAATCACATGGCGATGTGAACTAGATTATTGACTCTAGTGCAAGTCGGATACTGAAGGAAATATGCCCTAGAGGCAATAATAAAGTTATTATCTATTTCCTTATATCATGATAAATGTTTATTATTCATGCTAGAATTGTATTAACCGGAAACATAATACATGTGTGAATACATAGACAAACAGTATGTCACTAGTATGCCTCTACTTGACTAGCTCGTTGAATCAAAGATGGTTAAGTTTCCTAGCCATAGACATGAGTTGTCATTTGATTAAACGGGGTCACATCATTATAGAATGATGTGATTGACTTGACCCATTCCGTTAGCATAGCACTTGATCGTTTAGTTTGTTGCTATTGCTTTCTTCATGACTTATACATGTTCCTATGACTATGAGATTATGCAACTCCCGTTTACCAGAGGAACACTTTGTGTGCTACCAAATGTCACAACGTAACTGGGTGATTATAAAGGTGCTCTACAGGTGTCTTCGAAGGTACTTGTTGGGTTGGCGTATTTCGAGATTAGGATTTGTCACTCCGATTGTCGGAGAGGTATCTCTGGGCCCACTCGGTAATGCACATCACTATAAGCCTTGCAAGCATTGCAACTAACAAGTTAGTTGCGGGATGATGTGTTACGGAACGAGTAAAGAGACTTGCCGGTAACGAGATTGAACTAGGTATTGAGATACCGACGATCGAATCTCGGACAAGTAACATACCGATGACAAAGGGAACAACGTATGTTGTTATGCGGTTTGACCGATAAAGATCTTCGTAGAATATGTAGGAGCCAATATGAGCATCCAGGTTTCGCTATTGGTTATTGACCGGAGACGTGTCTCGGTCATGTCTACATAGTTCTCGAACCCGTAGGGTCCGCACGCTTAAAGTTCGATGACAGTTATATTATGAGTTTATGTGTTTTGATGTACCTAAGGTAGTTCGGAGTCCCGGATGAGATCGGGGACATGACGAGGAGTCTCGAAATGGTCGAGACGTAAAGATCGATATATTGGACGACTATATTCAGACACCGGAAAGGTTCCGAGTGATTCGGGTATTTTCGGGAGTACCGGGGAGTTACGGAAATTCGTATTGGGCCTTAATGGGCCATACGGGAAAGGAGAGAAATGCCTCAAAGGGTGGCTGCACCCCTCCCCATGGGCTGGTCCGAATTGGACTAGGGATGGGGGGCGCCCCCTTCCTTCCTTCTCCTTTTCCCTTCCCTTTCCTTCCCTCCTACTCCTACTACTTGGAAGGGCTCCTAGTTCTACTAGGAAAGGGGGAATCCTACTCCCGGTGGGAGTAGGACTCCCCTAGGGCGTGCCATAGAGAGGGACGGCCCTCCCCCTCCTCCACTCCTTTATATACGGGGGCAGGGGGCACCTAAAGACACAACAATTGATCCCTTGGATCTCTTAGCCGTGTGCGGTGCCCCCCTCCACCATAATCCACCTCAGTCATATCGTAGCGGTGCTTAGGCGAAGCCCTGCGTCGGTAGAACATCATCATCGTCACCACGCCATCGTGCTGACGGAACTCTCCCTCAAAGCTTGGCTGGATCGGAGTTCGAGGGATGTCATCGAGTTGAATGTGTCTAGAACTCGGAGGTGCCATGCGTTCGGTACTTGATCGGTCGGATCGTGAAGACGTACGACTACATCAACCGCGTTGTGCTAACGCTTCCGCTTTCGGTCTACGAGGGTACATGGACAACACTCTCTCCTCTCGTTGCTATGCATCACCATGATCTTGCGTGTGCGTAGGAATTTTTTTGAAATTACTACGTTCCCCAACAAGAGGTCCTCCAGCTTGCGAATAATGCCCTTGAGTGCAACAATATGCTCCTTCAAGAAAATATTTTCTTGTGTGAGATACTTGTTTTGTATACGAGCTAACTCAATCATCTGGAAAGCTTCGATCTCAGTTGGGGTGAGAAGATTATGATCAAGTTGGAGGGTGTCTTTTGCTGCTGGAGCTTGATCCTCCGTGGCCTTCCTGATCCTTTCATCCTTGTTGACCCTCGTGGGTTCTTCCCTCTTCAGATCTATCTTCATTAGCCAAGCATCGTTGTCACCATTGTTGGAGGAGGGAGACGACATGATGCCTAGCCTGGAAAACCCTGACAGAAAACAACTCGAAACAAGAACAGAGGAGGTTTTCATGATACGGGAGTCAAAACCTTCGGGAGGTTATATAATTAATTTTTATCGACCAAAATACGTAACATGCAAGAAAACGGAGTCCGGAAGGCACACGAGGTGCTCACGAGGTAGGGGGGCGTGCCCACCACCCTCGTGGGGCCCTCGTGTCCTTCCCGGACTGCTACTTATTTTTCTATTTTTCTAAATATTCCAAAACGGAGAAATATTGCCTTAAAAATTGTTTTGGAGTCGGTTTACTTACCTACCACATACCTATTCCTTTCCGAAGTCTGAAACGGTCCGGAAAGTGTCCCTTATGTATTCCTCCGGGGTTACGGTTTCAATAATATTGGTTTCAACATTTATGGGATTACCTGAGATATAATATTTAATTCTTTGACCGTTTACCACCTTCGGATTTGTGCCCTCGAAGTTGTTGATTTTTATGGCACCGAAACGATAGACCTCTTCGATAACATAGGGACCTTCCCATTTAGAGAGAAGTTTTCCTGCAAAAAATCTTAAACGAGAGTTGTATAGCAATACATAATCACCTATATTAAACTCACGCTTTTGTATCCTTTTGTCATGCCATCTTTTAACTTTTTCTTTAAACAACTTGGCATTTTCATAAGCTTGGGTTCTCCATTCATCAAGTGAGCTAATATCAAATAACCTCTTCTCACCGGCAAGTTTAAAATCATAGTTGAGCTCTTTAATAGCCCAATACGCCTTATGTTCTAGTTCGAGAGGTAAGTGACATGCTTTTCCATAAACCGTTTTATACGGAGACATACCCATAGGATTTTTATATGCAGTTCTATAAGCCCATAATGCATCATCACGTTTCTTGGACCAATTCTTTCTAGACCTATTAACAGTCTTTTGCAAAATTAATTTGAGCTCACTATTGCTCAGCTCTACTTGACCACTAGACTGAGGGTGATAAGGAGATGCAATT
The DNA here is from genome assembly GCF_018294505.1 of Triticum aestivum. Taxonomy (NCBI): domain Eukaryota; kingdom Viridiplantae; phylum Streptophyta; class Magnoliopsida; order Poales; family Poaceae; genus Triticum; species Triticum aestivum. The sequence goes on from NC_057794.1 coordinate 455,186,952, forward strand.
CTATGATTAACATCAAATTTAGCAAGCATTTTACGGAAAGCACCATGAATAAAGTGTGAACCACCATCAGTCATTAAATATCTAGGGACTCCAAACCTCGGGAAAAATAACTTCTTTAAGAATTTTAATAGAAGTGTTATGATCAGCACTACTAGTTGGAATAGCTTCTACCCACTTAGTAACATAATCAACAACAACTAGGATATGTGTGTATCCATTAGAGGCAGGAAAAGGTCCCATATAATCAAAGCCCCAAACATCAAATGGTTCAATAACAAGTGAATAATTCATAGGCATTTCTTGACGTCTACTAATATTACCAATTCTTTGGCATTCATCACAAGACAAGATAAACTTACGGGCATCCTTGAAGAGAGTAGGCCAATAAAAACCAGATTGCAATACCTTATGTGCAGTTCTATCTCCAGTGTGGTGTCCTCCATAAGACTCGGAGTGGCACTTGCGTAGGATCTATTCCTGTTCATGCTCAGGTACACAACGTCTAATAACACCATCTACTCCTTCTTTGTAAAGATGTGGGTCATCCCAAAAGTAATGTCTCAAATCATAGAAAACTTTTTCTTTTGTTGGTATGTGAAGCTAGGTGGTATAAATTTAGCAACAATATAATTAGCATAATCAGCATACCATGGAGTACTATGAGAAGTACTTATAACATTTAATTGTTCATCGGGAAAGCTATCATTAATAGGCAGTGGGTCATCAAGAATATTTTCTAACCTAGACAAGTTGTCTGCAACGGGGTTCTCAGCTCCCTTTCTATCAACAATATGCAGATCAAATTCTTGTAGCAAGAGAACCCATCTAATAAGTCTAGGTTTAGCATCTTTCTTTTCCATAAGATATTTAATAGCAGCATGATTAGTTTGAATAGTTACTTTAGAATCAAAAACATAAGATCTAAACTTATCACAAGCAAATACAACTGCTAAAAGCTCTTTTTTAGTAGTAGCATAATTTCTTTGAGCATTGCCTAGAGTCTTACTAGCATAATGAATAACATTTAATTTCTTATCAACTCTTTGCCCTAGAACAGCACCTATAGCATAATCACTAGCATCACACATAATTTCAAAGGGTAGGTTCCAATCAGGTGGCTGAACAACAGGTGTAGTGACTAATGCTTTCTTAAGTATTTCAAATGCTTCTACACAATCATCATCAAAGACAAATGGTATATCTTTTTGCAATAAATTAGTCAGAGGCCGAGAAATTTTTGAGAAGTCCTTAATGAACCTCCTATAAAATCCAGCGTGACCAAGGAAACTTCTTATACCTTTGATGTCCTTGGGACATGGCATCTTTTCAGTAGCATCCACCTTGGCTTTATCAACTTCAATACCTCTGTCAAAAACTTTATGCCCCAAGACAATACCTTCATTAACCATAAAGTGGCACTTTTCCCAATTCAAGACGAGATTAGTTTCTTCACATCTCTGCAAAACTCGATCAAGATTGCTCAAGCAATCATCAAAGAGGAAGCATAGATGGAAAAGTCGTCCATGAAAACCTCACAAATCTTTTCACAAAAGTCAGAGAATATAGCCATCATGCATCTTTGAAAGGTAGCAGGTGCATTACATAAACCAAAAGGCATACGTCTATAAGCAAAAGTACCAAAAGGGCATGTAAAGGTAGTCTTTGATTGATCTCTAGCTGACACAGGTATTTGAGAGAAACCAGAATAACCATCTAGAAAGCAATAGTGTGTATGTTTGCATAATCTTTCTAGCATTTGATCAATAAAAGGTAAGGGGTAATGATCTTTCTTAGTAGCTTTATTTAATTTGCGGAAATCAATTACCATCCTATAACCTGTGATAATTCTTTGTGGAATCAATTCATCTTTATCATTAGGAACAACAGTAAGACCTCCCTTCTTAGGGACACAATGGACAGGACTTACCCACTCACTATCAGCAACGGGATAGATTATACCTGCCTCCAGAAGCTTTAGTATTTCTTTTCTTACCACTTCTTTCATTTTAGGATTCACACGTCGTTAAGGATCACAAACTGGTTTGGCATCTGCTTCCAAATTTATTTTATGTTGACATAGAGTGGGACTAATGCCCTTAAGATCATCAAGAGTATATCCAATAGCAGCACGGTGCTTCTTCAAAGTTTTCAATAATCTTTCTTCTTCATGCTCTGAAAGGTTAGCACTAATAATAACGGGATATATCTTCTTTTCATCAACATAAGCATATTTAAGATTATCAGGCAAAGGTTTAAGCTCAAACACGGGATCACCCTTGGGTGGAGGTGGATCCCCTAAAATTTCAATAGGCAAATTATGTTGCAGAATAGGTTCCTGTTTAAAGAATACTTCATCTATTTCCCTTCTTGCATTCATGAACATACCATTTTCATGGTCTAGCAAATAGTGTTCTAAAGGATCACTAGGAGGCACGGCAATAGAAGCAAGACCAATAGTTTCATCCTTACTAGGTAATTCTTCCTCATGATGTTGTTTACTAAATTTAGAGAAATTAAACTCATGAACCATATCATCCAATCCAATAGTAACAACATTCTTTGTGCAGTCTATGGTAGCATTGACAGTATTTAAGAAGGGTCTACCAAATATAATGGGACAAAAACTATCTTGTGGGGAATCAAGAACAAGAAAATCAGCAGGATATTTAGTCTTCCCACACAAGACTTCAACATCTCTAACAATTCCAATTGGTGCAATAGTATCTCTATTAGCAAGTTTAATAGTGACATCAATATCTTCTAACTAAATAGGTGCAATTTCATTCTTAATTTCTTTGTATAAGTCAATAGGTATTACACTAGCACTAGCACCCATATCACATAAGCCATGATAACAATAATCTCCTATTTTAACAGAAATAACAGGCACGCCTACCACAGGTCTATGTTTATCTTTATCACAAGGTTTAGCAATTCTAGCAGTTTCACCTTCGAACTGAATAACATGCCCATCAATATTATCAGACAAGAGATCTTTAACAATAGCAATATTAGGTTCTACTTTAACTTGCTCAGGAGGTGTATAAGTTCTAATGTTTCTTTTACGAACAACAGTTGCAGCTTTAGCATGATCCTTTATTCTAACAGGGAAAGGTGGTTTCTCAATATAAGAAGTAGGAACAATAGGATCATTATAAGTGACAGTCTTTTCTTCAACTTTAACAGGTGCATCTACTTTTACTACTATGGGAGGATGATATTTAAACCACTTCTCCTTAGGGAGATCAACATAAGTAGCAAAAGATTCATAGAAAGAAGCTACTATCTCAGAGTCAAGTCCATATTTAGTGCTAAACTTACGGAAAATATTGGTATCCATAAAAGATTTAACACAATCAAACTTAGGTGTCATACCTGACTCCTTACCTTTGTCGAGGTCCCAATCTTCAGAGTTGCGTTTAATTCTATCCAATAAATTCCATCTGAATTCAATAGTCTTCATCATAAAAGAGCCAGCACAAGAAATATCGAGCATGGTGCGATTGTTATTAGAAATCCGAGCATATAGATTTTGAATAATCATTTCTCTTGGGAGCTCATGATTGGGGCATGAGTATAACATTGATTTAAGCCTCCCCCAAGCTTGAGCGATGCTTTCTCCTTCACAAGGCCAGAAATTATATATATAATTGCGATCACGATGAACAAGATGCATAGGGTAATACTTTTGATGAAATTCCAGCTTCAATCTTTTATAGTCCCAGAATCTCATATCATCACATAGCCTATACCATATCAATGTGTCTCCCTTCAAAGATAAAGGGAAGAACTTCTTCTTAGCAACATCATCGGGTATACCTGCAAGCTTAAATAATCCACAAACTTCATCCACATATATTAAGTGCTCATCAGGATGCTTTGTTCCATCTCCTGTAAAAGGGTCAGCTAGCAGTTTTTCCATCATACCCGAAGAAAATTCAAAAGGAGTTTCATTTTCAATAGGTTCAGTAGGTTGAGGAGCAACTCTTTGCTCTACTGTACAGGGTGAAGATACCCCGAACAAGCCCCTTAGAGAATTAATTTCCATAGTAACAAGTGACAGTAAATTTCAGCACACTATATAAATTTTTCCTTACCAAATTCCACCTACCAAAGGCGCTACACTCCCCGGCAACGGCGCCAGAAAAGAGTCTTGATGACCCACAAGTATAGGGGATCTATCGTAGTCCTTTCGATAAGTAAGAGTGTCGAACCCAGCGAGGAGCAGAAGGAAATGATAAGCGGTTTTTAGCAAGGTATTCTCTGCAAGTACTGAAATAAGTTGAAACAGATAGTTTTGTGACGGGATAAATTGTAACGAGAAACAAGTAAAAAAAGTAAATAAAGTGCAGCAAGATGGCCCAATCCTTTTGTAGCAAAGGACAAGCCTGAACAAACTCTTATAATAGGAAAAGCGCTCCCGAGGACACATGGGAATATTGTCAAGCTAGTTTTCATCACGTTCATATGATTCGCGTTCGATACTTTGATAATTTGATATGTGGGTGGACCGGTGCTTGGGTGCTGTTATTACTTGAACAAGCATCCCACTTATGATTAACCTCTGTTGCAAGCATCCGCAACTACAACAAAAGTATTAAGGTAAACCTAACCATAGCATGAAACATGTGGATCCAAATCAGCCCCTTACGAAGCAACGAATAAACTTGGATTTAAGCTTCTGTCACTCTAGCAACCCATCATCTACTTATTACTTCCCAATGCCTTCCTCTAGGCCCAAATAATGGTGAAGTGTTATGTAATCGACGTTCACATAACACCACTAGAGGCTAGACAACATACATCTTATCAAAATATCAAACAAATACCAAATTCACATGACTACTCATAGCAAGACTTCTCCCTTGTCCTCAGGAACGAACGTAATTACTCACAAAGCATATTCATGTTCATAATTAGAGGGGTAATAATATGCATATAGGATCTGAACATATGATCTTTCACCAAATAAACCAACTAGCATCAACTACAAGGAGTAATCAACACTACTAGCAACCTACTAGCACCAATCCCGGACTTTGAGACAAGAATTGGATACAAGAGATGAACTAGGGTTTGGAGATGAGATGGTGCTGGTGAAGATGTTGATGGAGATTTCCCTGTTCCGATGAGAGGAGCGTTGGTGATGACGATGGTGATGATTTCCCCCTCTCGGAGGGAAGTATCCCCGGCAGAATAGCAATGCCGGAGCTATAGATTGGATCCGCTAAGGTTCCGCCTCATGGCAGCGGAGTCTCGTCCCAAAAAGTTCCTTCCTATTTTTTCTGATCGAAAGACTTCATATAGGAGAAGATGGGCATCGGAGGGCCACCAGGGGGCCCATGAGGTAGGGGCGCGCCCTAGGGGGGGCGCCCCCCACCCTCATGAGCAGGGTGTGGGCCCCCTGGCCTTCATCTTTGGCGAGGATTTTTCTTTATTTGTTTTAAGACGTTCCGTGGAGTTTCAGGACTTTTGGAGTTGCGCAGAATAGGTCTCTAATATTTGCTCCTTTTCCAGCCCAGAATTCTAGCTGCCGACATTCTCCCTCCTATGTAAACCTTATAAAATAAGAGAGAATAGCCATAAGTATTGTGACATAAAGTGAAATAACAGTCCATAATGCGATAAATATCGATATAAAAGCATGATGTAGAATGGACGTATCACATCTCACGTGATAATCGGACATGGTTTAGTTGATCTGGATCACGTGATCATTTAGATGACTAGAGGGATGTCACTAGTAGAAAACAGGGCTTTGGTTCAGGCCTGGCCAGCCCATTAGTCCCGGTTCTTCACGAACCGGGACCCATGGGGGGCATTAGTCCCGTTTCATGAGCCCAGGGGGCCGGCCAGGGCCTCGTGGGCTGTAGCGACCAGACCTCAAACAGTCTGATCTCTGTGCTCCGGTGTCATCCCTGGATCAGTAATGCTGACACCACATAGTACTCGGAGGATTTATAGCAGAGTAGCAATCACACACTTATTACATCGAGTGTCTCAACCGAGAACTTATTACAATAAATATGGCTTAAGGCCATCTAATAACGATAACAGCGGAAGGCTTGGAAGATAAGTGAGTCCATCAACTCCAACGGCATCACTGAGTATAGAACCACGACCTAAAAACTCCTTAATTATCATCTGAAAAGTCTGCAACATTAACGTTGCATCCCGAAAACGGGTCAGCACATGGAATATGCTGGCAAGGTAACACATAGAGAGTAATGGAATGAAATAGCTATACTATATGCATATTTGGCTGGTGGAAAGCTCTATGGTTACAGTTTTGCGTAAAGCCAATTTTTCCCTACTTCAAAGGAATAAATTTAATTACTATCATGGGGGTTGTTAAACATTGAGAATGGTTGACAGCATCCTCAATCCCAATTAAGCATCATCATTAAACATACCCCAACAAAATTAATTTAGAGTAACATGTTGAGATTCACATGATAATCCAGCTACTAGATACTCAAGATGTCCATAACCGGGGACACGGCTAACCATGATTAATTTATTACACTCTACAGAGGTTTGCGCACTTTTCCCCACAAGACTCGATCGCCTCCATTTGGTTTCTCGCACTACATGGTGTTTGAGAAGACGGATGACCGAGACATAGTCTTTGAGAAGCGCTAGCACCTTACGATGGGTAGACCGTACCACCTACATCCCCTACATCTGCTAGTCTACCACTGTAAGAGTTCGCACGACTTAGTCAACTATGCTAGAGCCCATAATAGCTTGTGGCTGCACACAGAAGTTTCTAGTATGAATAGCCTCATGATCCCTTTGAGCCTGGGTGGCGGTCCAAAAGAAAACAGGCAAGTCCTGGAATACCCAGGTGCCTCAATCCACCCAGTGTGTGTTTAAGTTGCCACCTTAGATAAACCATTAATTAACAATCTCACATATGTCATGGATTTCACTCACCCAATCCACGTCTACTAGCATAGCATGGCATAATAAGCAAACGTAGAAGTAACTCCCAAAGGTTTGATAATAACAGGTAATAGGTACTACCTCATCTACTTCCCATCCCACAATTTAATTAGATCCTAATCATGCAATGTGTGAGGATTTGATCTAATGCAATAAAACTGGGTAGTAGAAAAAGGTATGATCAAAGTGTTACTTGCCTTGCTGATGATCCGCAAAACCTAACGATTCGAAGTAACAGGCAGCACACTCCGGGTATTCTATCGCAAACAAACAAACAAGCATACAATAAGTACTAATCTAATGCACAGGTAAAACTCAAATAAGAGATCTAACCAGAAGGTTCAACTTAAGAACTCCGGTTGGCAAAAAGAATCAAATCAAACGAAGCAACGAAAGTCAAACGGCGAAAGAAAACAACTTCGTTCTAGAAATCTGGATCTAGGGCAAATTTTACAGTAGCAAAATCTTGTTTAAGTTGGTTAAACGGATAGAGGGTTTCGAGACGAAACTCTAGGCGCTTGAATCGCCTGATTCCGATAAACGAGCGAAAAGTTAAACTAAAACGAAAATCGGATCAGGAATCGCGATCAGAAAAATCGCGGATTTAATCCGAGAAAAAGAAAAACGATGAACGCCGAATATTTTTTTTCGGCACGGAAATCGAGGCGCGACGAACCTCGGGCGTCGAGATCGTCGGTGGCGGCGGACGTCGGCGGCGGCGGCGGTGGCTTAGGGCGCTTTAGGGTTTTCCCCGGGGCCGGGCCTCGGCTTATAAAGGCCTCCCGGTCGGTGTCCAAGTCGGACACGGCCCGTTAAGTCGGTTCGTTTTTTTTAATTATTCCACTCGGAAGAAAAGTAAAAATAAATACTAAACGGACTCCAAAAGTTCCAAAATAAATTTTCACGGGCTTCTAAAATCAAGCCGCACAAGGTGAACATTTATTTTGGCCCTAAATGCAATTTTGAAAAACACACTTTTTTCCTAAATTCAGATAGAACACCGAAAAACTCTGAAATAAAATCTTATTTGATTTTTTTATTAAATCCTCAATATTTCTTTATTTTGGGAGTCATTTTATTCCCTCTCTCATATTTTTGTAATAGAAATAACTGATGATAAAATAAATAAAATCAAATGATCCTATTCTCAAAATTTGAGGAAACTAAAATATGAAATTAATGAATTCCCCAACTCTCTCCGTGGGTCCTTGAGTTGTGTAGAAATTCTAGGATCAAAACCAAACGCAAATAAAATATGATATGCATGATGATCTAGTGTATAATATTCCAAATTGAAAATTTGGGATGTTACAAACCTACCCCCCTTAAGATGAATCTCGCCCTAGAGATTCGGGTTGGCTAGAAAATAGGTGAGGGTGGTCTTTGAGCAAATCTTCCTCTCGCTCCCAGGTGGCTTCATCCTCTGTGTGGTGGCTCCACTGAACTTTGCAAAACTTGATAACCTTGCTGCGGGTAACTCGGTTGGCAAACTCGAGAATCTTGACTGGTTTCTCCTCGTAGGTCAAATCGTTATCCAACTGAATAGTTTCCAAAGGCACTGTATCTCTCAACGGTATGTCAGCCATCTCCGCGTGACACTTCTTCAACTGGGAAACATGGAACACATCATGAACTCCTGACAATCCTTTGGGCAATTCCAACTTGTAGGCCACTTCTCCCATACGCTCCAAAACTCGATATGGTCCTACAAATCGTGGTGCTAACTTCCCTTTAACTCCAAAACGCTTTGTTCCCCGAAGTGGAGATACTCGAAGATAAGCTCTATCTCCGACTTTGTAAACTGTCTCCTTCCGTTTAGAATCTGCATAACTCTTCTGTCTGGACTGGGCTACCTTGAGCCTATCGCGAATCAACTTCACCTTCTGTTCAGACTCTTTAAACAAGTCAGGTCCAAACAACTGGCGGTCTCCAACTTCGTCCCATGACAACGGTGTCCTGCACCTCCTTCCATACAAGGCTTCGAAAGGGGCCATCTTTAAACTGGTTTGATAACTGTTGTTGTAAGAGAACTCTGCATATGGCAAATTATCATCCCAACTAGATCCATAATCTAGCGCACAAGCTCTCAGCATATCCTCCAAAATCTGATTGACTCTCTCGGTTTGTTCATCTGTCTGTGCATGAAAAGTTGTACTGAATTCTAACCTGGTTCCCAAAGTTTCGTGCAACTGCTTCCAGAACTTTGAGGTAAACTGGGTTCCTCTATCCGATACGGTACTCCTTGGAACTCCATGCAGACATACGATCCTGGTCATGTATATCTTTGCCAACTTAGCACTGGTATAAGTGGTCTTTACTGGAATGAAATGAGATACTTTCGTCAATCGATCAACTACAACCCAAATCGAGTCATAGCCTGAACGAGTCCTGGGCAATCCCGTGATAAAATCCATGCCTAACTTATCTCACTTCCATTCGGGTATCGGCAATGGTTGTAACAGTTCTGCTGGCTTCTGATGCTCTTCCTTTACTTTCTGACATACAACACAAACTGCTACATACTCCGCAATATCCTTCTTCATTCCGGTCCACCAGAAAATATCCCTCAAATCCAGATACATCTTGGTATTTCCTAGGTGAATTGAATACGGTGAGTCGTGTGCCTCTTGCAAAATCAACTTCCTGGTATCCGGGTCATTGGACACATAAACACGGTCTTCAAACCATAAGGTGTCGTGCTCATCCTCACGAAATCCTTTAGCTTTTCCTTTTCTCAGTTTCTCCTTTATAGCGGCAATCTCTTTGTCAGCTTTCTGAGCTTCCCTGATTTTATCCATCAAGGTTGACTGAATCTCCATTGCTGCTACATAACCTCTCTGAACTATTTCCAAACATAGTTCATGAAGATTTTCGGCTAACTCCCTTGGTATTCCTCCCGTCATTAATGTATTGACATGGCTCTTACGGCTTAATGCGTCAGCTACTACATTAGCCTTTCCGGGGTGGTAATGCCATCTCATATCATAATCCTTGATGAGCTCCAACCATCTTCTTTTTCTGAGGTTTAACTCCTTCTGTGTGAAGATGTATTTCAAACTCTTATGATCCGTGTACACCTCACAATGGTTTCCAATGAGAAAATGTCTCCATATTTTCAAAGCATGCACTACTACTGCTAACTCCAAATCATGCGTGGTATAATTTAACTCATGAGGCTTCAGTTTTCTTGAGGCATATGAAACAACTCTCCCTTCCTGCATAAGCACGGCTCCAAGTCCTCGACGTGAAGCGTCGCAATACACCTCATAATCCTTCGTCTGGTCTGGCAAAATCAACACTGGTGAGGTAACCAAATGTTTCTTCAACTCCTCAAAACTAGCCTCACATTCCTCTGTCCATATGAACTTGGTATCCTTCTTCAACAACTCAGTCATAGGCTTCGCAATCTTTGAGAAATTCTCAATAAATCTCCGGTAGTATCCTGCGAGTCCAAGAAAACTCCGGATCTCTCCAACTGTTGTTGGGGCTTCCCACTTGGTCACGGTTTCAACTTTAGCGGGATCTACTGCTCTACCTTCTCCAGATATAACATGTCCGAGGAATCCTACTTCCTTCAACCAAAACTCACATTTGCTGAACTTGGCATATAATTGATGTTCTCTGAGATTTCCAAGTACCAAATGCAAATGCTCCTTATGTTCCTCTTCATTCTTCGAATAAACCAGGATATCATCAATGAACACTACGACGAACTTATCCAAAAACTCCATAAACACTTTGTTCATCATGTTCATAAAATAGGCAGGTGCGTTAGTCAGACCAAATGACATAACGGTGTACTCATACAGCCCATACCTGGTAGTAAATGCTGTCTTCGAAATATCCTGTTCTCGAATCTTCAACTGGTGGTATCCTGATCGTAGATCGATCTTGGAAAATACCTTAGCTCCTTGCAATCGATCAAACAGATCATTGATCATTAGTAGCAGGTAATTGTTCTTGATCGTTACTTCATTCAACCCTCGATAATCAACAACCATCCTTAACGATACATCTTTCTTCTCCACTAGAAGTACTGGCGATCCCCAAGGCAAAGAACTTGGGCGAATATATCCCTTATCCAGTAACTCCTTAATCTGCTTCTTAATTTCCACCAAATCCTTTGCTGGCATCCTATATGGTCTCTTTGATATTGGAACTGTGCCTGGCAATAGCTCAATCAAAAACTCAATATCTCTATCCGGTGGCATGCCTGGCAACTCCTCTGGAAATACATCAGGGAAATCCCTTACCACTGGTACTTCCTCCTGTACAACTCCTATTAGGCAATTTACTTGAGTCCTCTTTGGCACATGTTGGGACACATACTTGATCCTTCTCCCTTCTAGGGTGGTGAGAAAAATTGTCTTACTAGCACATTCAATATTCCCTTCATACTTTGATAACCAATCCATGCCTAATATCACATCCAATCCTTGAGATTCCAATACTATTAGGTCTGAGGGAAAAACATAGTTACCAATCCTTAATGGTAACCGATCACACCATAGACTAGCCACATACTCTGCTCCGGGCGAGGTTACTAACATGGGTGATCTAAGGGCTTGGGTTGGTAGGTTATACTTATCCACAAATCCCCTTGAGATGTATGAATGTGATGCACCAGTATCAAAAAGAACGAGTGTAGTAAATGACTTAACCAAAAACTTACCTATTACTGCATCGGGCTGAGCTTCAACCTCCTCCACGCTAACGTGGTTCACCTGTCCCCTGTTAAAAGGGTTCGGCTTCTTCCCTGAACTTCCATTGCCATTTTGGCCTTCAAGACATTCATTGGCATAATGTCCGGTCTTCGAACACTTAAAGCAAGTGACTTGGCTCAGGTCCTTCTTGCCTGGGGTTGAGGGTTGGTGTGGTTCTGGCCGTTGCTTCCTCCATTGCCATTACCATTCTTGGTGCCATTGTGATTGTACGAGCTACCTCCTCCATGGGTATGCTGAAAATGTCCTCCCGGTCTAGGGGTAAAACGTGGCTTCTGCTGAGCTCCTGAATTGTACTTTCCTTGTCCATACTTCCTCTTGTGATTCTCAATTTGCTGCTGCTTCCCTTCAATCATAAGAGCACGATCTACCAACTCCTGGTAGTTGTTGAAGGTGGCTACCATCAACTAGATGCTCAACTCATCATTCAGTCCTTCTAGAAACTTCTCCTGCTTAGCTGCATCCGTAGCAACGTCATCTGGGGCATAACGTGCTAGCTTACTAAATTCCTCCACATACTGGCCAACTGTTCTTCCTCCTTGGTGAAAGTTGCGAAACTCACGCTTCTTCATGGCCATAGCTCCTGCTGAAACATGGGCAGTACGAAAAGCCTGCTGAAACTGGTCCCATGTGACAGTGTCTACTGGGAAAGTGGCTGTGAAATTCTCCCACCATGATGCTGCGGGTCCTTCTAGCTGATGTGCGGCAAACTTCACCTTTTCCGCATCTGTGCATCCTGCTGTGGTCAACTCCCTAGCTGTCTTGCGGAGCCAATCATCCGCTACTATCGGCTCGGTGCTACTGGAAAACACCGGCGTATTCAGCCTAAGAAAATGGGCTAAGTGGTCAACAGGTGGTGGTGGTGGTAGTGGGTTGTTGTTGTTGTTCCCCTGATTCTGATTCTGGACTAGCAACTGCATCAATGTGTTTTGCTGCTAGATCAACTGGGTGAGCTCCGGGGGAAAGGCAAATCCAGGGTCACGTCTCGGAGCCATCTGAGGGTTTAGAAAAGATGAGATATAAGAATAGAGGGGGTCTAAAGAGAAAATACTACCCATATGCACATGAGGCAAAACAAACAATTCACTTCAATCAATCAAACAAAGGCATACAACTGATCTATCTATCGCAAAAGTGCTCGGACTACTATATTTACATGGTGGACTACTACTACTGATGAGGTGGTCTACTAGAAATATTCTACGGTCGTTGACTCCATAATATCTGCTCCAGCTTCATCAACATAGTCATCATCGCTACTATCTGGTTCCGAATCGGTGCCGTCGATAATGATGTAGTCTTGCGGGCTAATCTCCTGGGGTTCTTCGTCTTCATCTACTGGCGTAGGGCCTCCCATAATTATTCCAATCTTCTTGATCAGGTCGTCATTCTTCTCCACCAATACTTCAATTTCCTCTTCATAATCTTCACGTGTAGCCTTGAGTTCTTCCTCCAATTCCTTGATTCTTGTCTTAGCCTTCTTCAGATCTATCATGTCGGCGCACATCTGGTTCTCCTGTCGTCGAATGTGCTGGTTTAACTCCTGGATAAAAGCTGTGATTGATCTATCCTTCCTGGTGCTGATCATCTCCCAGTGTTCATCTCGGCGCCCACAAATCTGGTAGATAGTATCCTTGAGATCCTTGCGGTAGACTTCTCCAATGCGTCCCATGGCGATGTGATCTGCCATGCTCTTTCCTAGATTCCAAGTTGGTGCATCAAAAGAAAACTCTATGGGCTCAGTGACTGGCATGAACGTCCTTCCTGGAACTTGAACTTGAATCATCCAGCGCTCTTCTTCAGGTAAACTGGCGTTGTAGGTTCCAGTGAAACTTGATACTCCTATGTTCAGGTATCTAGTGACTTCCTTCAAGTGTCGTCCAAAGGGTGTATCTTCATCCGGTTGTGTGAACTTGTTCCTTGCATCCGCCATCCTAAAGAGTAGAAAAGATGAGAGGTCAGAAGAGAAGAGAATGGATAGTGATCTAGGTCTTTAGCTTAGTGGTCGTGTCCTACAGTCAGCGTGTGCTCTGATACCATCTCTGTAGCGACCAAACCTCAAACAGTCTGATCTCTGTGCTCCGGTGTCATCCCTGGATCAGTAATGCTGACACCACATAGTACTCGGAGGATTTATAGCAGAGTAGCAATCACACATACATCGAGTGTCTCAACCGAGAACTTATTACAATAAATATGGCTTAAGGCCATCTAATAACGATAACAGCGGAAGGCTTGGAAGATAAGTGAGTCCATCAACTCCAACGGCATCACTGAGTATAGAACCACGACCTAAAAACTCCTTAATCGTCGTCTGAAAAGTCTGCAACATTAACGTTGCAGCCCGAAAAGGGTCAGCACATGGAATATGCTGGCAAGGTAACACATAGAGAGTAATGGAATGAAATAGCTATACTATATGCATATTTGGCTGGTGGAAAGCTCTATGGTTACAGTTTTGCGTAAAGCCAATTTTTCCCTACTTCAAAGGAATAAATTTAATTACTATCAGGGGGGTTGTTAAACATTGAGAATGGTTGACAACATCCTCAATCTCGATTAAGCATCATCATTAAACATAACCCAACAAAATTAATTTAGAGTAACATGTTGAGATTCAGATGATAATCCAGGTACTAGATACTCAAGATGTCCATAACCGGGGACACGGCTAACCATGATTAGTTTATTACACTCTGCAGAGGTTTGTGCACTTTTCCCCACAAGACTCGATCGCCTCCGTTTGGTTTCTCGCACTACATGGTGTTTGAGAAGACGGATGACCGAGACATAGTCTTTCAGAAGCGCTAGCACCTTACGATGGGTAGACCGTACCACCTACATCCCCTACATCTGCTAGTCTACCACTGTAAGAGTTCGCACGAGTTAGTCAACTATGCTAGAGCCCATAATAGCTTGTGGCTGCACACGGAAGTTTCTAGTATGAATAGTCTCATGATCCCTTTGAGCCTGGGTGGTGGTCCAAAAGAAAACAGGCAAGTCCTGGAATACCCAGGTGCCTCAATCCACCCAGATGTGTGTTTAAGTTGCCACCTTAGATAAACCATTAATTAACAATCTCACATCTGTCATGGATTTCACTCACCCAATCCACGTCTACTAGCATAGCATGGCATAATAAGCAAACCTAGAAGTAACTCCCAAAGGTTTGATAATAACAGGTAATAGGTACTACCTCATCTACTTCCCATCCCACAATTTAATTAGATCCAAATCATGCAATGTGTGAGGATTTGATCTAATGCAATAAAACTGGGTAGTAGAAAAAGGTATGATCAAAGTGTTACTTGCCTTGCTGATGATCCGCAAAACCTAACGATTTGAAGTAACAGGCGGCGCACTCCGGGTATTCTATCGCAAACAAACAAACAAGCATACAATAAGTACTCATCTAATGCACAGGTAAAACTCAAATAAGAGATCTAACCAGAAGGTTTAACTTAAGAACTCCGGTTGGCAAAAAGAATCAAATCGAACGAAGCAACGAAAGTCAAACGGCGAAAGAAAACAACTTCGTTCTAGAAATCTGGATCTAGGGAAAATTTTACAATAGCAAAATCTTGTTTAAGTTGGTTAAACGGATAGAGGGTTTCGAGATGAAACTCTAGGCGCTTGAATCGCCTAATTCTGATAAACGAGGATCAGGAATCGCGATCAGAAAAATCGCGGATTTAATTCGAGAAAAAGAAAAACGACGAACGCCGAAATTTTTTTTTCGGCACGGAAATCGAGGCGCGACGAACCTCGGCGGCGGGATCGTCGGCAGCGGCGGCGGTGGACATCGGCGGCGGCAGCTTAGGGCGCTTTAGGGTTTTCCCCGGGGCCGGGCCTCGGCTTATAAAGGCCTCCCGGTCGGTGTCCAGGTCGGACACGGCCCGTTAAGTCGGTTCGTTTTTTAATTATTCCGCTCAGAAGAAAAATAAAAAGAAATACTAAACGGACTCCAAAAATTTCGAAATAAATTTTCACGGGCTTCTAAAATCAAGCCGCACAAGGTGAACATTTATTTGGGCCCTAAATGCAATTTTCAAAAACACACTTTTTTCCTAAATTCAAATAAAACACCGAAAAACTCCAAAGTAAAATCTTATTTGTTTTTTTATTAAATCCTCAATATTTCTTTATTTTGGTAAAGTCATTTTATTCCCTCTCTCATTTTTTTGTAATAGAAATAATTGATGATAAAATAAATAAAATCAAATGATCCTATTCTCAAAATTTGAGAAAACTCAAATATGAAAATAATGAATTCCCCAACTCTCTCCGTGGGTCCTTGAGTTGCGTAGAAATTCTAGGATCAAAACCAAACGCAAATAAAATATGATATGCATGATGATCTAGTGTATAACATTCCAAATTGAAAATTTGGGATGTTACATGGGCATTGGTCCTGGTTCATCTGGATCCGTTTGTTCTGGTTCTAGGCACGAACCGGGACCAATGGGACGCGCTCCTGGCCCACAGCCATTGGTATCGGTTCGTGCCTAGAACCGGTACATAAGGGGGGCTTTAGTCCCGGTTCCTGTCACGAACCGGGACAAATAAGTTGCCTATATATACCCGTCGCTATGGCAGAGCACTCCACAGTGCTTTGTTTTTTCTGGCCGGCGAGGGGAGGGCATTTGGGTGCTCTAGCTCACCTCCTATGCACATGAGGTGTTCAATGAAATGCCCGAGCCACACTAGTTAAGCTTTCTCCTCTCGAAGCTCGACCTTGGAGCTCCATCTTTCCTGAGATTTGTCTAGATTTAGCGGTCCGTCACGCCCTATCCCCATTTTCACCACCGTCGATCGCCCGCGCCGATCTCGTCGTCGGCACCACCATGGTGAGCCTCTTGTTCTTATCTTCTTTCTGATTTTTTTACTTTAGATAGATACTTGTCTGATTTTCTTACTTTAGATAGGTACTTGTCTAATTTTCTTACTTTTGACACACATAATTATATAATGCACGCAGATGAACCGGCAATGGATGTATGGTGATAGACACACCTCCGAGTACATTAAGGGCGTGCATAATTTTCTCGAAGTGGCTGAGGCAAACAAGCAGAATGGTTTTATGTGTTGTCCATGCCCTATATGTGGGAATATGAAGTCTTACTCTAACCGGAAAATCCTTCACACCCACCTGCTTTATAAGGGTTTCATGCCACACTATAATGTTTGGACGAAGCACGAATAAATGGGGGTTATGATGGCAGACAACGAAGAAGAAGAGGACGATGACAACTATGTGCCCCCTGAATACGGTGATGCTATAACGGGGGGAGCTGCTGAAGATCAAGAGGATCCAGACGATGTGCCCGATGATGCTGCAACGGGGGAAGCTGCTGAAGAACAAGAGGAACCAGACGATGTGCCCGATGATCATGATCTCCGCCGGGTCATTGTCGATGCAAGGACGCAATGCGAAAGTTAAAAGGAGAAGCTGAAGTTCGATCGCATGTTAGAGGATCAAAAAAAGGGTTGTACCCCAATTGCGAAGATGGTAACACAAAGCTCGGTACCGTACTGGAATTGCTGCAGTGGAAGGCAGAGAATGCTGTGCCAGACAAAGGATTTGAGAAGCTACTGAAAATATTGAAGAAGAAGCTTCCAAAGGATAACGAATTGCCCGACAGTACATACGCAGCAAAGGAGGTCGTATGCCCTCTAGGATTGGAGGTGTAGAAGATACATGCATGCCCTAATGACTGCATCCTCTACCGCGGTGCGTACGAGGATTTGAACGCATGCCCGGTATGTGGTGCATCACGGTATAAAATCAGACGGATGACCCTAGTGATGTTGACGGCGAGCCCCGCAGGAAGAGGGTTCCTGCGAAGGTGATGTGGTATGCTCCTATAATACCACGGTTGAAACGACTGTTCAGAAACAAAGAGCATGCCAAGTTGATGTGATGGCATAGTGAGGACCATAAGAAAGACGGGAAGTTGAGAGCACCCGCTGACAGGTCGCAGTGGAGAAAAATCGAGAGAGAGTACTGGGTTGAGTTTGCACATGACGCAAGGAACATATGGTTTGGTTTAAGCGCGGATGGCATTAATCCTTTCGGGGAGCAGAGCAGCAATCACAGCACCTGGCCCGTGACTCTATGTATGTATAACCTTCCTCCTTCGATGTGCATGAAGCAGAAGTTCATTATGATGCCAGTTCTCATCCAAGGCCCTAAGCAACCCGGCAACAATATTGATCTATACCTAAGGCCATTAGTTGAAGAACTTTTACAGCTGTGGAATGGAAACGGTGTACGTGTGTGGGATGAGCACAGATAGGAGGAATTTAACCTGCACGCATTGCTGTTTGTAACCATCAACGATTCGCCCGCTCTTTGTAACCTTTCAGGACAGACAAACAAGGGATACCACGCATGCACGTACTAGTTAGCTGACACCGAAAGTATTGACCTGGACAAATGCAGGAAGAATGTGCACCTGGGCCATCGTCGATTTCTTCCGACCAACCATCAATGTCGAAAGAAAGGCAAGCATTTCAAAGACGAGGCAGATCACCGGAAGAAGCTCGCCATGCGTACTGGTGATCACATACTTGCTATGGTCAATGATATACACATAATCTTTGGAAAGGGTCCCGGCGGACTAGCTGTTCCGAATGACGCTGAGGGACGCGCACCCATGTGGAAGAAGAAATCTATATTTTGGGACCTACCCTACTAGAAAGACCTAGAGGTCCGCTCTTCGATCGACGTGATGCACGTGACGAAGAACCTTTGCGTGAACCTACTAGGCTTCTTTGGCGTGTATGGGAAGACAAAAGATACACCTGAGGCACGTGAGGACCTGCAATGTTTGCACGAAACAGACGGCATGCCTCCAAAGCAGTATGAAGGTCCTCCCAGCTACGCTCTTACCAAAGAAGAGAAGGAAATCTTCTTTGAATGCCTACTTAGTATGAAGGTCCCGACTGGCTTCTCGTCGAATATAAAGGGAATAATAAATATGCCAGAGAAAAAGTTCCAGAACCTAAAGTCTCATGACTGCCACGTGATTATGACGCAACTGCTTCCGGTTGCATTGAGGGGGCTTCTACCAGAAAACGTCCGATTAGCCATTGTGAAGCTATGTGCATTCCTCAATGCAATCTCTCAGAAGGTGATCGATCCAGAAATCATACCAAGGCTAAGGAGTGATGTGGTGCAATGTCTTGTCAGTTTCTAGCTGGTGTTCCCACCATCCTTCTTCAATATCGCGACGCACGTCCTAGTTCATCTAGTTGACGAGATTGTCATTCTGGGCCCCGTATTTCAACACAATATGTACCTCTTTGAGAGGTTCATCGGAGTCCTAAAGAAATATGTCCATGACCGCGCTAGGCCAGAAGGAAGCATCTCCATGGGCCATCAAACAGAGGATGTCATTGGGTTTTGTGTTGACTTCATTCCTGGCCTGAAGAAGATAGGTCTCCCTAGATCACAGTATGAGGGGAGACTGACTGGAAAAGGCACGCTTGGAGGGGACTCAATAATATGCAGGGACGGATATTCTTGGTCTCAAGCACAATACACAGTTCTACAGAACTCTACCTTGGTGACCCCGTATGTCGATGAACACAAGAACAGTCTCCGCTCCAAACACCCAGAGCAGTGCGACGACTGGATTACATGTGAACACATCAAGACTTTCAGCAGTTGGTTGAAACACGTCTCAGAGGTGACAACACTGTTTGTGATGAGCTGTACTCGTTGTCCAGGGGACCATCTTCGACTATATTGACTTACAAAGGATACGAGATAAATGGGAATACATTTTACACGATCACCCAAGATCAAAAGAGCACCAACCAAAACAGCGGTGTCCGCTTTGATGCAGCAACCGAGAGGGGAAAGGACACATATTATGGTTACATAGTGGACATATGGGAACTTGACTACGAACATGATTTTAAGGTCCCTTTGTTTAAGTGCAAATGGGTCAATCTGTTAGGAGGCGGGGTACAGGTAGACCCACAGTACGGAATGACAACAGTGGATCTGAACAATCTTGGGTACACTGACGAACCGTTCGTCCTAGCCAATGGTGTGGCACAGGTTATCTATGTGAAGGACATGTCTACCAAACCGAGAAAAAGAAAAGATAAGGAAGCGAATACATCATACGATGAGCCAAAGCGCCACATAGTTCTTTCTGGAAAAAGGGACATCGTGGGAATGGAGGGCAAGACATACATGTCCGAAGATTATGAAAAGTTTCATGAAATTCCTCCCTTCAAAGTCAAGACTGACCCAAGCATCCTGATAAATGATGAAGATTATCCATGGTTACAGCGCAATAAGGAAAGGACACAAGCGAAGAAAAAGTGAAGAATTTCTCTCCACAACTATTATGATGATACCATGCCAACTTTCAACCTTTTCATAGTTCATTTGAAATGCCTATTGTAACAGACAAGTTTCCGTATGAAATCCTGATACTTCGAAAGAGATTGTCCATTTTGTACACGAAGTGCATCCAGTTTTTGTTGTAACCCTCTCAACTTTCTTGCACATGCTATGTGGATGAAATGATGATACCATGCCAACTTTCAACCTTTTCAGAGTTCATTTGAAATGCTTTTCAATTTGAGGGTCTTGTAGCTCAAAATAATCAGTAAATGTATGAAAAATAACAAATGAAGTCAGAAAGGGTTGAAAATTGATGATGTGGTTTTGAATGGTGCATTTTGAACACACAAAAAGTCAGGAGTTCACAGAATTTTCATAAAGAACTCTTTTGTTACAAACTTTAATAGCAAAAAGAATTATCATAAAATAAAATAATAAGTAATTAGAAACAGAATAATATAAACTTTAATAAAATATCTAAGTAGAAACAAAATAAAATAAAATAAACTTTAAAAACATAAATAAAATTTATGAAACTAAAATTATCAAAGTATTTTCCGTTCAAAACATTATAAGCAACCTCTAGTAGTATTGAAACTAAAATTACATAAAATTGATGCAACTAAAATTAACAAAGTATTTTCTGTTCAAAATCATTAAAAGCAAAAGGAATTTTCATAAAGAACTTTTTTTGTTAGAAACTTTAATAGCAAAAAGAATTTTCATACAGAACTTTTTTTGTTTGAAACTTTAATAGCAAAAAGAATTATCATAAAGTAAAATAAATAAGTAATTAGAAACAAAATAAAATAAATAAGTTTTTTGTTGTAAGTATAAATAAAACAAAATAAATAAAGCAAAAAATAAAACAAAAATAGGGAAAAATAAAAAATATGCCACCTATTGGGACACCACGACCTGAATACGACTAGAAACCCATCCATTGGCCAGGATTCAGGCCCGCAGAAGGCCCAGTAGGCCCATGAGGCATAGCAGTCACAATTAGGCCCGTAAGCATGCAATGGAGAGGAGCACGAGAGGGGTGCGGCAGTGGGGCTTATAAACCACTGCGCGCCCCTCTCAACTAGCGAGGTGGGACTAAACTCCCAACATCATGCCCGTGTGCAAGGCCTTTGGTCCCGGTTGGTGGCACCAACCGAGACTAAAGGTGCGCATTGGTACCGGTTCGTGGTGCCAACTGGTACCAATTCCGCCCTTTAGTCCCGGTTGGTGCCACCAACCGGGACCAAAGGCCTCTGCTTCCCGCCCTTTGGGCTGCTGAAAAGAGACCTTTGGTCCCCGTTGGTGTCACCAACCGAGACTAAAGGGTAGCATTGGTCCCGGTTGGTGCCACGAACCGGGACCAATGCTTCGACTATATAAGGAACACTTGTGAAAATTTTTAGTTTTCATCGCCAGTTGCCCCCCGCCCGACGACACCGCGAGCTCGACGCTGCCAGGCTGCCCCGCCGCCGTCGCCATCGCCCGTGCCCCCGAGCCCACGCCGACCCCGTCCGGCGCCCACGCCGTCGCCCATCGCCGTCGCCCTCCACCCCCCGCCACCGTCGTCGTCGCCCTCCGCCGCCCCCGAGCCGCCCCCCCGTCGCCGTCGTCGTCGCTCTTCGCCCCCGCCGCCGTCGCCGTCACCGGCCGCCCCCGATGTGAGCCACCGCCGCCACGGCTCTGTTCATTTTTTATATAATTTGTATTATTTTTTTGTTCATTGCATTTTTCATATATATATAATGTATATATGTATATGGTAGCTATATGATGAATGGATGTGGCTATGTATGTATGAATATAATGTTCATAGCATTTTTTGCTTATATATGTTTTTTCATATATGTATTAATTTTTTTATTTAGGTTGTTAGTAGATATCGATTTTAGGTTAGTGCATTTTAGGTTAGTGTAGAGGAAAAAGTAAAATAAGGAAAAGAAGGAAAAGATGAAGAAGGAAAGAAGGAAGAAGCAGAAGAAAAAGAAGCAGAGGAAGAAGGAGAAGAAGAAGGAGAAGAAGAGGAGAGGAAGAAGAGGAAAAAAGAGGAGAAATAAATAAGAAGAGGAAAAAAGAAGAATAAAAAAGAGGAGAAGAAGAAAGGAATAGAGGTGGTTAATCCTTTTTTCTTCGATCTTCTCCTCTATTAATCCTTTCTTCTTCTCCTCTTTTTTTCTTCTTCCGGACACCGCGGAGGTGGTTAATTAGCAGTTGAACTAGTTAAACTAGTTTATTTATAGTAAATGCTTAATTAGTAGTTGAACTATTTGATTTAATAAAACTACCTTATTTATAGTAAGTGCTTAATTAGTAGTTTAACTAGTTGATTTAATAAAACTACTTTATTTTACTATATATAGAAGTAGTTTATTTTTAGTAAGTACTACTTTATTTTATTTATAGTAAGTGTTTAGTAGTTGAACTACTTGATTTAATAAAACTACTTTGTTTTACTATAGAAGTAGTTTATTTTTAACAAGAAAATTAATAGAAATAGTTTATTTTTTAGTTCAAGCAATTATTCCCGCATCGGTGTCGAGGATGCCTATCCCGCATCCTCGTCGTCGACTCGGCGGAGGAGGACGGCTTGATCAGAGGGGCCATGTCCGGGACTGGGCTCCGCCGGGATGGCATTGGGAGGTGCTACCTTCAGGGGGCCTAGGTTGGTGAGGAGCCAGCCCGTCGTTGACCCGATCCTTGTTGGGTGGCGGTCGCTGTTGGAAATATGCCCTAGAGGCAATAATAAAATGGTTATTATTATATTTCTTTGTTCATGATAATTGTGTATTGTTCATGCTATAATTGTGTTATCTGGAAATCGTAATACATGTGTGAATACATAGACCACAACACGTCCCTAGTGAGCCTCTAGT
The DNA here is from genome assembly GCF_018294505.1 of Triticum aestivum. Classification (NCBI taxonomy): domain Eukaryota; kingdom Viridiplantae; phylum Streptophyta; class Magnoliopsida; order Poales; family Poaceae; genus Triticum; species Triticum aestivum. The sequence goes on from NC_057794.1 coordinate 455,209,853, forward strand.
TGACTAGCTCGTTGATCAAAAGATAGTCATGGTTTCCTGACTATGGACATTGGATGTCATTGATAACGGGATCACATCATTAGGAGAATGATGTGATGGACAAGACCCAATCCTAAGCATAGCTCAAAGATCGTGTAGTTCGTTTGCTATAGCTTTTCCGTATGTCAAGTATCATTTCCTTAGACCATGAGATTGTGCAACTCCCGGATACCGTAGGAGTGCTTTGGGTGTGCCAAACGTCACAACGTAACTGGGTAACTATAAAGGTATACTACGGGTATCTCCGAAAGTGTCTGTTGGGTTGGCACGAATCGAGACTGGGATTTGTCACTCCGTATGATGGAGAGGTATCTCTGGGCCCACTCGGTAATGCATCATCATAATGAGCTCAATGTGACCAAGTGGTTGATCACGGGATCATGCATTACGGTACGAGTAAAGTGACTTGCCAGCAACGAGATTGAACAAGGTATTGGTATACCGACGATCGAGTCTCGGGCAAGTGACATACCGATTGACAAAGGGAATTGTATACGGGATTGATTGAATCCTCGACATCATGGTTCATCCGATGAGATCATCGAGGAGCATGTGGGAGCCAACATGGGTATCCAGATCCCGCTGTTGGTTATTTACCGGAGAGTCGTCTCGGTCATGTCTGCGTGTCTCCCGAACCCGTAGGGTCTACACACCTAAGGTTCGGTGACGCTAGGGTTGTTGAGATATTAGTATACGGTAACCTGAAAGTTTCTCAGAGTCCCGGATGAGATCCCGTATGTCACGAGGAGTTCCGGAATGGTCCGGAGGTGAAGATTTATATATAGGAAGTCAAGTTTCGGCCATCGGGAAAGTTTTGGGGGTAATCGGTATTGTACCGGGACCACCGGAAGGGTCCCGGGGGTCCACTGGGTGGGGCCACCTATCCCGGAGGGCCCCATGGGCTGAAGTGGGAGGGGAACCAGCCCCTAGTGGGCGGGTGCGCCCCCATGGGCCTTCCCCCTACGCCTAGGGTTGGAAACCCTAGGGGTGCGGGGCGCCCCACTTGGCTTGGGGGGGGCACGCCACCCCCCTTGGACGCCAACCCCCCTTGGAGATTGCATCTCCTAGGGCCGGCACCCCCTAGGGGTCCTATATATAGTGGGGGGAGGGAGGGAAACTGCACCCTAGCCCCTGGCGCCTCCCTCTCCCTCCCGTGACACTTCTCCCTCTCCCTGAGCTTGGCAAAGCCCTGCCGAGATCGCCGTTGCTTCCACCATCACGTCGTCATGCTGCTGGATCTCCATCAACCTCTCCTTCCCCCTTGCTAGATCAAGTTGGAGGAGTCGTCTTCCCAACCGTGCGTGTGTTGAACGCGGAGGTGACGTCCGTTCGGCGCTAGGTCATCGGTGATTTGGATCACGTCGAGTATGACTCCATCAACCCCGTTCTCTTGAACTCTTCCGCTCGCGATCTACAAGGGTATGTACATGCACTCCCCTCTCCCTCGTTGCTAGATGACTCCATAGATTGATCTTGGTGATGCATAGAAAATTTTAAAATCCTGCTATGTTCCCCAACAGTGGCATCATGAGCTAGGTCTATGCGTAGTTTCTATGCATGAGTAGAACACAAAGCAGTTGTGGGCGTCGATATTGTCAATTTACTTGCCGTTACTAGTCTTATCTTGATTCGGCGGCATCGTGGGATGAAGCAGCCCGGATCGACCTTACACGTACGCTTACGTGAGACTGGTTTCACCAACTGACATGCACTAGTTGCATAAGGTGGCTAGCGGGTGTCTTTCTCTCCCACTTTAGTCGGATTGGATTCGATGAAAAGGGTCCTTATGAAGGGTAAATAGAAATTGGCATATCACGTTGTGGTTTTGGCGTAGGTAAGAAACGTTCTTGCTAGAAACCGATAGCAGCCACGTAAAAACTTGCAACAACAATTAGAGGACGTCTAACTTGTTTTTGCAGCATGTGCCGTGTGATGTGATATGGCCAAAAGGATGTGATGAATGATATATATGTGATGTATGAGATTGATCATGTTCTTGTAATTGGAATCACGACTTGCATGTCGATGAGTATGACAACCGGCAGGAGCCATAGGAGTTGTCTTAATTTATTTATGACCTGCGTGTCAACATAAACATCATGTAATTACTTTACTTTATTGCTAAAGCGTTAGCCGTAGTAGTGGAAGTAATAGATGACGAGACAACTTCAAGAAGACACGATGATGGAGATCATGGTGTCATGCCGGTGACAACGATGATCATGGAGCCCCGAAGATGGAGATCAAAAGGAGCAAATGATATTGGCCATATCATGTCACTATTTGATTGCATGTGATGTTTATCATGTTTTGCATCTTATTTGCTTAGAACGACGATAGCTTAAATAAGATGATCCCTCGTAATAATTTCAAGAAAATGTTCCCCCTAACTGTGCACCGTTGCGAAGGTTCGTTGTTTCAAAGCACCACGTGATGATCAGGTGTGATAGATTGTAACGTTCGAATACAGCAGGTGAGGGAGTCCTGGATTAGGGGGTGTTCTGGTAGCCGGACTATACCTTCAGCCGGACTCCTGGACTATGAAGATACAAGATTGAAGACTTCGTCCCGTGTCCGGATGGGACTTTCCTTGGCGTGGAAGACAAGCTTGGCGATGCGGATATTCAAGATCTCCTACCATTGTAACCGACTCTATGTAACCCTAACCCTATCCGATGTCTATATAAACCGGAGGGTTGTAGTCCGTAGGCAATCAACTCCATATACAACAATCATACCATAGGCTAGCTTCTAGGGTTTAGCCTCCTTGATCTCGTGGTAGATCTACTCTTGTACTACCCATATCATCAATATTAATCAAGCAGGACATAGGGTTTTACCTCCATCAAGAGGGCTCGAACCTGGGTAAAACATCGTGTTCCCTGCCTCCTGTTACCATCCGGCCTAGACGCACAGTTCGGGACCCACTACCCGAGATCCGCCGGTTTTGACACCGACATTGGTGCTTTCATTGAGAGTTCCTCTATGTCGTCGCCTTTAGGCCCGATGGCTCCTTTGATCATCAACAACGATACGGTCCAGGGTGAGACTTTTCTCCCCGAATAGATCTTCATCTTCGGCGGCTTCGCTCTGCGGGCCAATTCGCTCGGCCACTTGGAGCAGATCGAAAGCTACGCCCCTGGCCATCAAGTCAGGTTTGGAAGCTTAAACTACACGGCTGACATCCGCGGAGACTTGATCTTCGACGGGCTCGAGCCACGGCCAAGCGCGCCGCACTATCTCGAGGGGCATGATCTAGCTCTGCCCCCGGACAGTGTCCTGGAGGCCGCACACACATCGGCTCCGACCGCTAACTCGGAGCCTATTACACCAATTGAGGGTGAACGATTGGACGTCACCTCGGGGGCTGCGATCCCGAAAGTGATCGAGCCGAACGCTAGCCCCGCACTCTGCACGACCCGTGACTCCGAGGATCTGGACTCCTCCCCGGACTCCGAACCCCCCGCGCCCCTGGCAATTTAATCCGATTGGGCGCCGATAATGGAGTTCACCGCCGCAGACATCTTTCAGCACTCGCCTTGTGGCGATATCCTAAACTCTCTCAAGACTCTCTCCTTATCAGGAGAGCCCTGGCCGAACTACGGTCAGCGAGGATGGGATACGGACGATGAAGAAATTCAAAGCCCACCCACCACCCACTTGGTAGCCACTGTCAACAATTTAAACGACGTGCTCAACTTCGACTCCGGAGACATCGACAACATGGATGACGATGCAGGAGATACCGACGAACCAACGCCCATAGGGCATTGGACAGCCACCTCATCTCACGATGTGTACATGGTGGATAACCCTAAAGGAAGCGACAATGAGGAAAAAGGGGATGGGACGGGAGATTGACCCCCCGAAAAGCAATCAAAGCATCGGCGTAAACGCCGACCCAAGCCCCGCCTCAACAAAAACCCAGCCATAGAGCAGGATGAGCCGGTAGATGACGAGCAGGCCTTAGAGCAACCGTCCGAACAGGGCAACACGGATAGAGAAACCAAACATCCCTCCTCCGGCGAAAACGGCATTCCGAACGACCTCACACCGAATAAACCTATGAAGCATAAGAACCTCCACGAGAGGCTCGTTGCAACTGCACGCAGCCTAAAAGAAGCAGAAGCGGAAGCTAAAAATAGCGGAAGACGCACTCCGGATTAGATGGAGCAAAATAATCAACACCACAGATAAGTACGGCGACAGTCGCCGCACTAAAAGCTATCCGAAAAGAAAGCTACTGCCTGAATTCAACGAAGAGGCCCTAGAGCCCTCGCATTCAAAAAATGAAAAAGCCACACGGTCGGATAGACGACCCCATAAAGCGGCAAGCGGCGCCGCACCTAAATCGGTATGCGACCCACCTAAGGATTCGCATCATGGCCCAGTCAGGTCCATTTATGGGCCAAGAAAGCAAGCTCTCGTAAGCAATGCTATGAAGCCATCATCAAAATCCGGCACACCCAAATACAGGGGCGCCGCACACCCCCTATGTTTCACCGATGAGGTCCTGGACTATGAATTCCCAGAGGGATTCAAACCCGTAAACATAGAGGCATATGATGGAACAACAAACCCTGGAGTCTGGATCGAGGATTATATCCTCCACATACACATGGCTAGAGGAGATGATCTCCACGCCATAAAATATCTACCCCTTAAGCTTAAAGGGCCAGCCCGGCATTGGCTTAAAAGCCTTCCCGAAAACACAATTGGAAGCTGGGAAGAGCTCGAGGATGCTTTCCCAGCAAACTTTCAAGGGACCTATGTCCGCCCTCCGGATGCAGACGATCTTAGTCACATAACTCAACAACCCGGGGAATCAGCTCGGCAGTTCTGGAATAGATTCCTCTCTAAAAAGAATCAGATAGTCGACTGTCCGGACGCCGAAGCCTTAGCAGCTTTCAGGCATAACGTCCAAGACGAATGGCTCGCCAGACACCTCGGCCAAGAAAAGCCAAGAACAATGGCCGCACTAACAAGCCTCATGACCCGCTTTTGTGCAGGGGAGGACAGCTGGTTGGCAAGGTGCAGCCCCAGCGACCCAAGTACATCCGAAACTAGGGATGGAAAACCGTGACGCAACAAGGACCGTCGCTGGACTAAGGACAAAAGTCGGAAGAGCACGGTAGTCAATGCCGGATTCAAAGGCTCACGACAAAATCAGGAAAAATCGCCCCCCCCCCCCAGGATAACAGGGATGATCCATCCAACCTAAGTAAAATCCTGGACATGATATGTCAGATACACAGTACTCCCGAGAAGCATGCTAACCATACCCACAGAGACTGTTGGGTTTTCAAACAATCCGGCAGACTCAATGCCGAACACAAGGGGCTCGACACACCAAGCGAAGACGAGGACGAACCCCAAAAGCAGAGCACCAGGAAACAAAAGAACTTTGCACAAGAAGTAAAAACAGTGAACTCACTTCACATAATAAAACGTGTGGCGCCCATAAAGGTACGCACCACACGGCCCAAAGGGTCCTGCCACTGGTTGTCAAAACCGATCATCTTCGATCAGCTAGATTATTCTAGGAATATCAAGAATGTAGGCTGGACTGCCTTGATACTCGATCCAATAATTGGCGGACTCCAGTTTTCAAATGTCCTTATGGACGGCGGCAATGGACTAAACCTGATATATCAGCACACAATCCAGCACATGGGAATAAACCCAGCAAGAATCCGCCGCAGCAAAACCTCCTTTCAAGGGGTAATACCTGGTCCGGACACCCATTATATGGGTTTTCTCCGTCTCGAAGTCATATTCGGCTCTGCCGATAACCTCCACCGCGAAAAGCTAACCTTCCATGTCGTCCCGTTCTCAAGTCGCTTTCAAGCACTACTGGGACGCGAAGCTTTTGCTCGCTTTAATGCAATACCGCATTATGCATCTCTTACGCTTAAGATGCCCAGTCCAAGAGGCATCATCTCTTTGAAGGGGAAGCACTAAAGTGCGCCTCCCCAAGCGGAGGACTGTGCGGCCGCTTTGACAGCCCCACAGCAAAATGGCCTCACCGGCCAAAAGGAACTTCGAAATAGGTCATTCAAGACCACGAATGCGGATGGACGAGTTCGGTGCAAAATCATCATTGATGCAGGCCTAGAAGCCATATACGCCCACACTAGGGGCTCCACACATATACAATAAGAGACAATAAAGCTCAATCTTATATATCTTACTTTATACTTTGCTTATTTTAAACTTTTTCGGCACGACCCCTTTTCAACTCAGTTCCTCTCTTTTACAGATGAACGTCGTGTGGCGCCCGTCCAGGACACGGCACAATGGAGACACAGGCGCAGACATGCAGTAGGGACCCGTCCTAAAGGATTCTTTTTAGATTAAGACCCTGCGTAAACCTTTTTTACTGTCTCTTGTTGCTACACATCCCCTGGTTTTTTCTTTCTGATATAACCAAGGAGGAGGCTGGCGTCTTGGCATGTGGCCACGTCAGAATTTTTGCACATACCTGGACACTAGGGGCTTTTTTAATAAAGAGTGTTGTTTCGCCCGCACTCACAAAGACCGAACACCTTAGGGAGTGTTCGGCGTTGCGAGTTTTGGCATTATATGCATCAGCTCCGAATCATGTCTTTGGTCAAATGTTGGGTTGCCCGGCTCCTGAGTTCGGCTACCTTACGTTCCGCTCTATCGGCTAAGGTAGCACCAGGAGAACTACTGCGATTGTGCCCCCGGTTCGGCCGGGCGAGCACCTCAGTAGAGAAAGCCGAAAACTGACTGTCATGATGTAGCGTGAGACTGGTCAGCCACTCGATGACCTATCGGAATCTATCGGATTCCTCCGCTTTAACGAAGGGCCGCTTCCCGGTCAGGCACATACGCGCCCCGAATTCGGACGAGCGCAGTTGCCACCAAGGAGCTACCTAAACAGTCTCATTGTCAAACTCCTATGGCTAAGTGAAAGTGTTAAAGCATTATAGTCCGGTTGCCTGGCCCGCTGCACTATCACCTCCTTTGTAGGACCAAGACGTTGGGTTAAGTGTGAAAATGCGTCTTCTGCGAGCACCCCCGCACTATGTGCGTGGGGGCTGAAGCCAACGACTGCCATCTTTCAGATTCTATATATATATATATATATATATATATATCTTAAAACGGTCGCACAGGAGGTGTTCCCAATACTTGGAGGCACAAGTATAAAAAAGGCCACTACAGTTTATCAAAATATTACTTTATAAATACATATGCTATCATAACATAGCATCTTTCGGGCACTGCATCTCTATTACACGAGCGCCTTCAAGAACTTCCTGAAAATAGTGCTCGGAGGGTACTCGGCTTTTGTCCGAATCTCGGGACGCAACAACGGTGGTCTCCATATCTGCCCAGTATGTCTTAACACGGCCAAGAGCCATCCTAGCGCCCTCTATGCATGTTGACCTCTTCATTGCATTTATACGCGGCACCGAGTCAAGGAATTGCTGCACCAAGCTAAAATAACTCTTCGGCTCCGATCTCCCCGGCCACAGGTGACCCATGACGTACTTCATGGCGAGTCCAGACAACCTATTCAGTTCGGCCCATTGAGCCAAACGATCATCCACTGCTAGTGGACGCTCTGGATTGTGAAACTGCGACCAGAAAAGCTTTTCCACTTCGCGATCTTTCTGATCTTGAAAGTGTTCGGTCGCATCAGCAGCACTCGCTGCCAAGTCCAGATAGGTATCCTCCACATTCCACATCCGGTCCAACGGAGCAAACTTCGGATCACAAAATTTCCTTCGCAGCATAAAGGGCTTTCCAGCCGCAATCTGTTCGGCCTGACGCAGCTCCTCCTTCGCAGCTCTCATCGTAGAGTGCGCGTCCTTGGCATTGGCAACGGCCTTCTCTAAGTCCGTCTGTTTCGCCTGGTCTTCTTTTTCAAGAAGTCTGCAACGGTCGGTAGCGCTTTTTAACTTTTTGGCCATCTCCTCCTTCCTTCGGCAATGAGCAGCCTGTTCGGCTCTCAGCTCTTCAAGGGCCTTCTCGGCAGCCGCATCGCTTTTTCTGGCTTGCTCCTTAGCTCGGGCAAGTTCTGCCCTAAGATTCTCCACGGCGGCCGTACCATCTGCGTCGAGCACACACATTGTAAGACACTGGCATGAAGCTCCTCTTACCTGATGCCGCCCGAAGAATTACATACCTTGAGCCTCATCAAGCCGCTTGTTGACAAGCGCGATGTCGGCATCTGCCACGTCCAGTTGCCGCTTTAGTTCGGCCACATCATCAGTACGCCTTGATTCCGGACACCTCGCCACCTACATTCAAAGGCAACATCTTAGACTTGGGATTATGATCCTCTGCGTGCCATCATTTCTTGACAACGCGCAGAGTCTCAGGGGCTACTATCTACACAGGGCACACCTTACTTATGCGCAACTGACAAAAGTGTACATTATCTAACGTACCTCAAAACCCGTCAGTAAACTTTTGACGACCTCATGCAATCCGCTTTCTGTGGATGAAATCCTTTCAATCACCGTGCCCATCAATGCATGGTGCTCCTCTGAGATGGAAGGTCGCCCCAGCAGAATCTTTAGCTCCTCCGACCGAGCACCAGAAGGTGCCGGATGCGGAGAGCCTTGGGGGGCCACATAGCTATCTTCCACCCCTGCCGGATTCAGAGAAACCCCCCACGACGACACCTCAGGGTTGCCCGCCTCGCTAGGCGGTACGGCAGGGGGAGGCGTTCCGCTCTCCATCATCTCCGGAAGAAGATCCCCCAAAGACGAGCTCTGCTGAGAAGGGCTGAGGTCCGAGCTACAAGGTAAAATTTCGGTTAATCTTCTCAGATATAAATCAAGGATTTCTCTCATCCCTCAAAAGGAAAACCTCTCTCTACTTACGGCTCGCTGGAGGGCTGATCCCTTTGAGGGCGTAGTTCGGCCGAGGAACTACCCGGCGTTGGACCCTCTGACGAGGATTTTCTGCCCCGCTGCAGGGCCATGGTCTCCGGATCGTCAGAGGCGGCCCTCTTCTTCCCCTTGGGAGAGGAATTGTCGGTTCCTCCCTTCGGAGCAGCCTCCTTCGAGGAGGCCATAGTTCCCTTGTCCTTCCCCTTAATTCCCTCCAAAGGCATTATCTTCAACATCCTGACAAGCACGAGATCCGGCCTGGTTTCGGGAAGGGGAGCTGGACACCTGATCAGCTTTGCCTTCGCTATCCACTCCTATTTAAAAGGACAGCTCCTTTAGGGGCAGGTTTATGACGATTATATGGATAGTAGGTCCACGCACAAGGTTACTTACTTTGGTATCCGGGCGATTGCAGCTTAGGCCTGCGTCCTTGGTCAAATCCGGACACATCATTTGTGATCCGAAGAATAGTTTATACATCTCCACAGGCGTTGCGCCCATAAAATGATGGAGAGCCCGTGGTCCCTCTAGATTAAACTCCCAGAGACGAAGGGAGCTACGTTTGTCGGGCAGTGTTCGGCGAATCAGCATGACCTGCGTCACCTTGACCAGGTTGAGGTCTCTTTCTAAGAGATCCCTGATGCGGCCCTGCAACAAGGGCATGTCTTTGGATAACCCCCAATCTAATCCTTTGTTGACCCATGACGCTAGCCGTGATGGGGGACCCGAGTGAAAGGCAGGAGGCGCCGCCCACTTGGCGCTCCTGGGAGCGGTGATATAGAACCATTCTCGTTGCCACAAGCCGAGCTCCTCTTGAAAGGAGCCCTCGGGCCATGGAGCATCAGCATTCTTACTTACGACAGCGCATGTGCACTCTGCGTGCCGTCCCTCGATCATCTTCGGCTCCACTCCAAAAGTCTTGAGCCATAATCCGAAGTGAGGGGTAACACGGAGGAACGCTTCGCACACAACGATGAATGAGGAAATGTGGAGGATGGACTCCGGAGCTAAGTCATGAAATTCCAGCCCGTAATAAAACAGCAGTCCCCTCACGAAGGGATCCATCGGGAAGCCTAACCCCCGGAGGAAGTGAGACATGAACACTACGCTCTCACCGGGCTGGGGACTGGGAATAGCCTGCCTTTGAGCAGGCAACCTATGCAAAATTTCGGCGGTCAAGAACTTAGCCTCTCTCAACTTTAGCACGTCCTCCTCCGTGACGGAGGAGGGCATCCATTGGCCTTGAAGGTCGGAACCGGACATTGTCGAAGGGCTGAGGCACCCGGAATTTGAAGCCTAGGGTGTTGGAACTCGAGACGACGGGCGAACTTGTTTTGGGATTGGAGAAAAGGAGTAAGGCCCTGGTCCCTTTATAAAAGGTTGAATACCAGGAGCCCTCCCCGTAACCGTTTGGGACTCGCCTTTAATCAAGAAAACATGCTAATGGGCACGATTGGGTTACCCACGTCCGTATTGATGAGAATCCCGTAAAAGGGGGGCACACGATCGCTGCTTTGACAAGACGTGCCAAGGAAACCACCTCGCAAAACACGCTGAGGTGGAAGAGTGAAAACGATTCGAGTGAAGGACTTCGCTGCAGTGTGATGACGCACTGCGGAATACGTCGGTAGATTTGATTTGTGTTAATATTATTCTCTCTACGGCAATATGTGGAAGCTTATTTTTGCAGAGCCGGACACTACTCTTGGTGTTTACAATCTTCTATGAAGGACTTGGAGGAGGAACCCGCCTTGCAATGCCGAAGCCAATTTGTGCACCGGACTCGTCATCATTGAAGCCTGGTTCAGGGGCTACTGAGGGAGTCCTGGATTAGGGGGTGTTCGGGTAGCCGGACTATACCTTCAGCCGGACTCCTGGACTATGAAGATACAAGATTGAAGACTTCATCCCGTGTCTGGATGGGACTTTCCTTGGCGTGGAAGACAAGCTTGGCGATGCGGATATTCAAGATCTCCTACCATTGTAACCGACTCTATGTAACCCAAACCCTATCCGGTGTCTATATAAACCGTAGGGTTCTAGTCCGTAGGCAATCAACTCCATATACAACAATCATACCATAGGCTAGCTTCTAGGGTTTAGCCTCCTTGATCTCGTGGTAGATCTACTCTTGTACTACCCATATCATCAATATTAATCAAGCAGGACGTAGGGTTTTACCTCCATCAAGAGGGCCTGAACCTGGGTAAAACATCGTGTTCCCTGCCTCCTGTTACCATCCGGCCTAGATGCACAGTTCGGGACCCACTACCCGAGATCCGCCGGTTTTGACACCGACAGCGGGTGTAAGCCAGATTTACACACGCAATACACTTAGGTTGACTTGACGAGCCTAGCATGTATAGACATGGCCTCAGAACATGGAAGACCGAAAGGTCGAGCATGAGTTGTATAGAAGATACGATCAACATGAAGATGTTCACCGATGTTGACTAGTCTGTCTCACATGATGATCGGACACGGCCTAGTTGACTCGGATCATGTTTTACTTAGATGACTAGAGGTATGTCTATCTGAGTGGGAGTTCATTGAATAATTTGATTAGATGAACTTAATTATCATGAACTTAGTCTAAAATCTTTACATTATGTCTTGTAGATCAAATGGCCCATGCTAATGTTGCCCTCAACTTTAACGCGTTCCTAGAGAAAACCAAGTTGAAAGATGATGGGAGCAACTATACGGACTGGGTCCGGAACCTGAGGATCATCCTCATAACTGCCAAGAAAGATTATGTCCTAGAAGCACCGCTAGGTGACGCACCCATCCCAGAGAACCAAGGTGTTATGAACGCTTGGCAGTCACGTGCTGATGATTACTCCCTCGTTCAGTGCGGCATGCTTTACAGCTTAGAACCGGGGCTCCAAAAGCGTTTTGAGAGACACGGAGCATATGAGATGTTCGAAGAGCTGAAAATGGTTTTCCAAGCTCATGCCTGGGTCGAGAGATATGAAGTCTCTGACAAGTTCTTCAGTTGTAAGATGGAGGAAAACAGTTCTGTCAGTGAGCACATACTCAAAATGTCTGGGTTGCATAACCACTTTACTCAGCTAGGAGTTAATCTCCCGGATGACGCGGTCATTGACAGAATCCTTTAGTCGCTTCCACCGAGCTACAAGAGCTTTGTGATGAACAATATGCAGGGGATGGAAAAGACCATTCCTGAGGTATATTCAATGTTGAAATCAGCGGAGGTGGAAATCAAAAAGGAACATCAAGTGTTGATGGTGAATAAAACCACTAAGTTCAAGAAAGGCAAGGGTAAGAAGAACTTCAAGAAGGACGGCAAGGGGGTTGCCGCGCCTGGTAAGCAAGCTGCCGGGAAGAAGCCAAAGAATGGACCCAAGCCTGAGACTGAGTGTTTTTATTGCAAGGGAAGTGGTCATTGGAAGCAGAACTGCCCCAAATACTTAGCAGACAAGAAGGCCGGCAACACTGAAGGTATATGTGATATACATGTAATTGATGTGTACCTTACCAGTACTCGTAGTAGATCCTGGGTATTTGATACCGGTGCGGTTTCTCACATTTGTAACTCAAAGCAGGAGCTGCGGAATAAGCGGAGACTGGCGAAGGACGAGGTGACGATGCGCGTCGGGAATGGTTCCAAGGTCGATGTGATCGCCGTCGGCACGCTACCTCTACATTTACCTACAGGATTAGTTTTAAACCTCAATAATTGTTATTTAGTGCCAGCTTTGAGCATAAATATTGTATCAGGATCTCGTTTAATTCGAGATGGCTACTCATTTAAATCCGAGAATAATGGTTGTTCTATTTATATGAGAGATATGTTTTATGGTCATGCTCCGCTGGTGAATGGTTTATTCTTAATGAATCTCGAGCGTAATGTTACACATATTCATAGTATGAATACCAAAAGATGTAAGGTTGATAATGATAGTCCCACATACTTGTGGCACTGCCGCCTTGGTCACATAGGTGTCAAACGCATGAAGAAGCTCCATGCAGATGGACTTTTGGAGTCTCTTGATTACGAATCATTTGACACGTGCGAACCATGCCTCATGGGTAAAATGACCAAGACTCCGTTCTCAGGAACAATGGAGCGAGCAACCAACTTATTGGAAATCATACATGCTGATGTGTGCGGTCCAATGAGTGTTGAGGCTCGCGGTGGCTATCGATATGTTCTCACCCTCACGGATGACTTGAGTAGATATGGGTATGTCTACTTAATGAAACACAAGTCTGAGACCTTTGAAAAGTTTAAGGAATTTCAGAGTGAGGTTGAGAATCAACGTGACAGAAAAATCAAGTTCTTGTGATCAGATCGTGGGGGAGAATACTTGAGTCACGAATTTGGCACGCACTTAAGGAAATGTGGAATAGTTTCGCAACTCACGCTGCCTGGAACACCTCAGCGTAATGGTGTGTCCGAATGTCGTAATCGCACTCTATTGGATATGGTGCGATCTATGATGTCTCTTACCGATCTACCGCTATCATTTTGGGGCTATGCTTTAGAGATTGCCGCATTCACTTTAAATAGGGCTCTGTCGAAATCCGTTGAGATGACACCGTATGAATTATGGTTTGGGAAGAAACCTAAGCTGACGTTTCTAAAAGTTTGGGGATGTGATGCTTATGTCAAGAAACTTCAACCTGAAAAGCTCGAACCCAAATTGGAAAAATGTGTCTTCATAGGATACCTTAAAGAAAGTATTGGGTATACCTTCTACCTCAGATCCGAAGGCAAGATCTTTGTTGCCAAGAATGGATCCTTTCTAGAGAAAGAGTTTCTCTCGAAAGAAGTAAGTGGGAGGAAAGTATAACTCGATGAAGTATTACCTCTTGAACCGGTAAGTGGCGCAGCTCATGAAAATGTTCCTGAGGTGCCTGCGCTGACTAGAGAGGAAGTTAATGATGATGATCATGAAACTTCAGATCAAGTTGCTACTGAACTTCGTAGGTCCACAAGGACACGTTCCGCACCAGAGTGGTACGGCAACCCTGTCCTGGAAATCATGTTGTTAGACAACGGTGAACCTTTGAACTATGAGGAAGCGATGGCGGGCCCAGATTCCGACAAATGGCTGGAAGCCATGAAATCCGAGATGGGATCCATGTATGAAAACGAAGTATGGACTTTGACTGACTTGCCCGATGATCGGCGAGCCATAGAAAATAAATGGATCTTTAAGAAGAAGATAGACGTGGATGGTAATGTAACCATCTATAAAGCTCGGCTTGTCACTAAGGGTTATCGACAAGTTCAAGGGGTTGACTACGATGAGACTTTCTCACCCGTAGCGAAGCTGAAGTCCGTCCGAATCATGTTAGCAATTGCCGCATTCTATGATTATGAGATATGGCAAATGGACGTCAAAACGGCATTCCTTAATGGTTTCCTTAAGGAAGAATTGTATATGATGCAGCTGGAAGGTTTTGTCGATCCTAGGAATGCTGACAAGGTGTGCAAGCTCCAACTCTCGATCTATGGCCTGGTGCAAGCATCTCGGAGTTGGAACATTCGTTTTGATGAGATGATCAAAGCGTTTGGGTTTATGCAGACTTATGGAGAAGCCTGCATTTACAAGAAAGTGAGTGGGAGCTCTGTAGCATTTCTCATATTGTATGTGGATGACATATTGTTGATGGGAAATGATATAGAATTCTTGGAAAGCATAAAGGCCTACTTAAACAAGTGTTTTTCAATGAAGGATCTTGGAGAAGCTGCTTACATATTAGGCATCAAGATATATAGAGATAGATCGAGACACCTCATTGGTCTTTCATAGAGTATGTACCTTGACAAGATATTGAAGAAGTTCAATATGGATCAGTCAAAGAAGGGGTTCTTGCCTGTATTGCAAAGTACGAGATTGAGCACGGCTCAATGCCCGACCACAGCAGAAGATAGAGAAAAGATGAGTGTCGTCCCCTATGCCTCGGCCATAGGGTCTATCATGTATGCTATGCTCTGTACCAGACCTAATGTAAACCTTGCCGTAAGTTTGGTAGTAAGGTACCAAAGTAATCCTGACATGGAACACTAGATAGCGGTCAAGAATATCCTAAAGTATCTAAAGAGGACTGAGGATATGTTTCTCGTTTATGGAGGTGATGAAGAGCTCGTTGTAAAGGGTTACATCGATGCTAGCTTCGACACAGATCTGGATGACTCTAAGTCACAAACCGGATACGTATATATTTTGAATGGTGGGGCAGTAAGCTGGTGTAGTTACAAGCAAAGCATTGTGGCGGGATCTACATGTGAAGCGGAATACATGGCAGCCTCGGAGGCAGCACAAGAAGCAATCTAGGTGAAGGAGTTCATTACCGACCTAGGAGTCATACCCAATGCGTCGGGCCCGATGACTCTCTTCTGTGACAACACTGGAGCTATTGCCCTTGCCAAGGAGCCCAGGTTTCATAGGAAGACCAGGAATATCAAGCATCGCTTCAACTCCATTTGTGAAAGTGTTCAAAATGGAGACATAGATATTTGTAAAGTACATACGGACCTGAATGTGGCAGATCCGTTGACTAAATCTCTCCCTAGAGCAAAACATGATCAACACCAGAACTCTATGGGTGTTCGATTCATCACAATGTAACTGGATTATTGACTCTAGTGCAAGTGGGAGACTGTTGGAAATATGCCCTAGAGGCAATAATAAAATGGTTATTATTATATTTCTTTGTTCATGATAATTGTCTATTGTTCATGCTATAATTGTGTTATCCGGAAACCGTAATACATGTGTGAATACATAGACCACAACACGTCCCTAGTGAGCCTCTAGTTGACTAGCTCATTGATCAAAAGATAGTCATGGTTTCCTCACTATGGACATTGGATGTCATTGATAACGGGATCACATCATTAGGAGAATGATGTGATGGACAAGACCCAATCCTAAGCATAGCTCAAAGATCAAGTAGTTCGTTCGCTATAGCTTTTCCAAATGTCAAGTATCATTTCCTTAGACCATGAGATTGTGCAACTCCCGGATACCGTAGGAGTGCTTTGCGTGTGCCAAACATCACAACATAACTGGGTGACTATAAAGGTACAGTACGGGTATCTCCGAAAGTATCTGTTGGGTTGGCACGAATCGAGACTGGGATTTGCCACTATGTATGATAGAGAGGTATCTCTGGGCCCACTCGGTAATGCATCATCATAATGAGCTCAATGTGACCAAGTGGTTGATCACGGGATCATGCATTACGGTACGAGTAAAGTGACTTGCCGGCAATGAGATCTAACAAGGTATTGGGATACCGACGATCGAGTCTCGGGCAAGTAACGTACCGATTGATGTATACGGGGTTGATTGAATCCTCAACATCGTGGTTCATCCGATGAGATCATCGAGGAGCATGTGGGAGCCAACATGGGTATCCAGATCCCGCTGTTGGTTATTGAACGGAGAGTCGTCTCGGTCATGTCTGCGTGTCTCCCGAACCCGTAGGGTCTACACACTTAAGGTTCGGTGACGCTAGGGTTGTTGAGATATTAGTATACGGTAACCCGAAAGTTGTTTGGAGTCCCGGATGAGATCCCGGACATCACGAGGAGTTCCAGAATGGTCCGGAGGTGAAGATTTATATATAGGAAGTCAAGTTTCGGCCATCGGGAAAGTCTTGGGGGTAATCGATATTGTACCGGGACCACCGGAAGGGTCCCGGGGGTCCACCGGGTGGGGCCACCTATCCCGGAGGGCCCCATGGGCTGAAGTGGGAGGGGAACCAGCCCCTAGTGGGCTGGTGAGCCCCCCATGGGCCGTCCCCCTACGCCTAGGGTTGGAAACCCTAGGGGTGGGGGCGCCCCACTTGGCTTGGGGGGGCACTCCACCCCCCTTGGCCGCCGCCCCCCTTGGAGATTGCATCTCCTAGGGCCGGCGCCCCCCCTAGGGATCCTATATATAGTGGGGGAGGGAGGGCAGCCGCACCCTAGCCCCTGGCGCCTTCCTCTCCCTCCCGTGACACTTCTCCCTCTCCCTGAGCTTGGCGAAGCCCTGCCGAGATCGCTGTTGCTTCCACCACCACGCCGTCGTGCTACTGGATCTCCATCAACCTCTCCTTCCCCCTTGCAGGATCAAGTTGGAGGAGACGTCTTCCCAACCGTACGTGTGTTGAACGTGGAGGTGCCATCCGTTCGGCGCTAGGTCATCGGTGATTTCGATCACGACGAGTACGACTCCATCAACCCAGTTCTCTTGAACGCTTCCCCTCGCGATCTACAAGGGTATGTAGATGCACTCCCCTCTCCCTCATTGCTAGATGACTCCATAGATTGATCTTGGTGATGCGTAGAAAATTTTAAAATTCTGCTACGTTCCCCAATAGTCGAGTGGGCCAGTGACGGTGTCGAGGCTTCCGGGCACCGCGGAGGTGGTACGTCACCGTGTCAGCGAGGAGGAGGAGCACGTCCGTCGCTACATGGTTGCGTTGGAGGGCAGGTTCGACAATACCTGGCAGGTTCTTCAGGGATCTCACTGGAGCTATGATCCTGTGATGGTTCCTTCTCCTTGGGTGTCCACCGCCCGCGCCGATACCCGTCGGGCGCTACGGTTCTAGCTAGTTGTATTAGCGATGCTGTATGTATGATAGTATTCGAGGTGTATTAGTGAAATATTCGACGATGTACGGATGCAAGAGATGATGTAGTTTTGCTTATAATTGAATGCATGCTAATTTGAATACTACTTTATTTTACGATTTGGTTTTGCTTATTGAATGCTCAAATTGGAAAAGTACTCCTACTTTGAATGCTAAAATTGCAGAGCACTATGCAAGGCGTATGCATTTGATTAGTTGATAGCTTATAGGGTTTTTGTTTTGCAGAAATTTAGGAGCCCCTCCATGATCCCCACCGTCGTCCCCGTCACCGACCCCCCTCTGACCTCGAGGTGAGACCAGCCAAATCTCCATGTCAATATGAGTCCTATAAGATTTAATTGTAAGTTTAATATTTGAATTATGAACATAGGAAATGTCGTACTCGGACGACAAAAGTCTCCTGGGGGAGTGCAATTGGTGCCACGATGACCGAGGTCAGTGCGACATGCCTCACCTGGACGAAGATCGGCGCTTCAGCATTAAGCTGGAGGAGACCTTCGATGTTGAAACGGTACGCAATGATGAAAAGTGTTTTTTCGTAATTAAGCACGACTTCAACTATTTCAACGTGTAATTTTCATCTTTCACATTTCGACTAGCTTATCCCATGCCATGCAAGACGCTATGTCTTGGATAGGATGGGTTTTGAAGACCATGAAAGTTTTGAAACAAAGAAAATTCACCTACGGACCCATCATGGTGTGGATTTTGAAGTAAAGTTGTACAATTCTGAGAGCGTAACCCATTTTGGTTGCAAAAAATGGGAAGCACTTTGCAAGATGTATGGTTTTCATGAGGATGTGCTTGTCACCATGGATCTTGGTGATCCTGAAATCGAGCAAGACAATATGGACATTTGGGTCCTTGTTGATACGCCTCCAATTCTACCGCTATGTGAGTTTCTCAAACAAAGTTATTAGCTAATTTATATTGTTCATTTCAAAATAGTTGACAGCTTATTTTCATTCTTCAAAGAATGTGCGGAAGATGGTAGGCAGAACCTACTACACCAAAGGCTCCAAATTAACTTATCAGGAGAAAAATCATCTAATTGCATGTTGTACTGATCTTGAGAATTACAATATCTACAATCGAACTCCTCAACATTATGGTCAATACGTGCCACTAGTGCACGTGTTGAACTATGGCAACTACTATGGAGATACCCTGGTAAGATTTTTTACTATTACGACATCCGTGCATCTTTTGCATACTTCTAAAACTAGTACATCATTTGCTAACTATGAAGTTATTACTATGTTTTTCAACAGATAATCCCAGAGAATTGTGTGCCTCATTTGATGTATCAGAAAGGTAGCCTTAATGTTTTGAACATACAGCCAGGTCATCTTACGAATCTCAATTGTCCATACCTGATTTCTAAAAGAAATGGAAACATGCAAATCAAAGGATGGAAAAAATGTATGGACAGTCGTAAGGAGGTTCTTGGAAGCAAAAGGAAGCGAAGCGCAAGAATTGGAGACAGGATGATCTCCATTCTCCATAATGGAGAGTCAGGGTCTATATTGTTTTATGCTATTTTACCTTAAAGAGGGTATTTAGGTCCTACCTTATACTGATGATCATGTGCTAAGAACAATTAAGTAGGGTTGGTTCGATGACTATGAGGATGATGGTCGTATGACTTGTTATTAATAATGAGTAGAAGTTGTATGATGATGATTAGTAGGACTTGTTATTATATATGATGATGCATGATGCGAGCATGAAGAGTTATTATATATCAACGGGTGAAAATGAACATGGATTGGATTGAAGTGAAGGCAACATGCATGTGGTGCACGTCGAAAGTAGTACAATCCAACTTGATCAAGTTAGGATTAGTATTACTTTCAACATGCACCACATGTTACCTTCACTTCAATCTAAGGCATGTTTAGGCATAGCAGTAGCGTGATATAAGAGAGGGCACTTCTCTCTAGTAGCTAGCTAATAACAACATAAATTACCCCCAAAACCCCAAAACCAGCCCCTTTAAAAAAACCTCAGCTCGCCTTTTGGTCCCGGTTGGTGTCACCAACCGGGACCAAGTCCCCCCTACCTGGGCTGGCCGCAACGGCCACGTGGAGGCCCATCTATCCCGGTCCGTGTAAGAACCGGGACTAAAGGCCAAAGGCATTAGTAACGACCTTTTAATCCCGGTTCCAAAACCGGGACAGAAGGCCCTTACGAACCGGGACAAGGCCCTTTTTCTACTAGTGTGTCTATCTAAGTGGGAGTTCTTAAGTAATATGATTAATTGAACTTTAATTTATCATGAACTTAGTCCTGATAGTATTTTCATAACTATGTTGTAGATCAGTAGCTCGCGATGTAGCTCCCCGTTTATTTTGATATGTTCCTAGAGAAAAACTAAGTTGAAAGATGTTAGTAGCAATGATGGGGACTGGATTTGTGATCTGAGGATTATCCTCATTGCTGCATAGAAGAATTATGTCCTTGATGCACTGCTAGGTGACAAACCGATTGCAGGAGCAAATTCAGACGTTATGAACGTTTGACAAAGCTCGATATGATGACTACTTGATAGTTTAGTGCACCATGCTTTACGGCTTAAAACCGGGACGTCAAAAACGTATTGAACGCCACGGAGCATATAAGATGTTCCAAGAGTTGAAATTGGTATTTCAGACTCATGCCCTAGTCGAGAGGTATGAGACCTCTAACGAGTACTTTGCCTACAAGATGGAGGAGAATAGCTCAGCTAGTGAGCATGTGCTCAGAATGTCTGAGTACTACAATCACTTGAATCAAGTGGGAGTTAATCTTCTAGATAAGATAGTGATTGACAGAGTTCTCTAGTCACTATCACCAAGTTACTAGAACTTCGTGATGAACTATAATATGCAAGGGATAATGGAAACGATTCCCAAGCTCTTGGTGATGCTGAAATCGACGAAGGTAGAAATCAAGAAAAGCATCAAGTGGTGATGGTTGACAAGACCACTAGTTTCAAGAAAATGGAAAAGGGAAAAGGGGAGAAGGGGAACTTCAAGAAGAACGGCAAGCAAGTTGCTGCTCAAGTGAAGAAGTCCAAGTCTGGACCTAAGCCTGAGACTAAGTGCTTCTACTGCAAAGGGACTGGTTAATGGAAGCAAAACTACCCCAAGTATTTGGCGGATAAGAAGAATCGCAAAGTGAACAAAGGTATATTTGTTATACATGTTATTGATGTGTACTTTACTAGTGTTTATAGCAACCCCTCAGTATTTGATACTAGTTCAATTGCTAAGATTAGTAACTCGAAACGGGAGTTGCAGAATGAACAGAGACTAGTTAAGGGTGAAGTGACGATGTGTGTTGGAAGTGGTTCCAAGATTGATATGATCATCATCACACACTCCCTATACTTTTGAGATTAGTGTTGAACCTAAAATAAATGTTATTTGGTGTTTGCGTTGAGCATAATAGGATTGGATCATGTTTATTGCAATACAGTTACTCATTTAAGACAAAGAATAATTGTTATTCTGTTTACATGAATAAAACCTTCTGAGGTCATACACCCAAGGTGAATGGTTTATTGAATCTCGATCGTAGTGATACACATATTAATAATATTGAAGCAAAAATATGCAAAGTTAATAATGATAGTGCAACTTATATGTGGCACTGCCGTTTAGGTCGTATTGGTGTAAAGCGCATGAAGAAACTCCATGCTGATGGGACTTTTGGAATCACTTGATTATGAATCATTTGATGCTTCCGAACCATGCCCCGTTGGCAAGATGGCTAAAACTCTGTTCTCCGAACAATGGAGCAAGCAACTAACTTATTGGAAATAATACATACTGATGTATGCAATCCGATGAGTGTTGAGGCTCGCGGTGGGTATCGTTATTTTCTTACCTTCACAGATGATTTGAGCAGATATGGGTATATCTACTTGATGAAACATAAGTCTCAAACATTTGAAAAGTTCAAAGAATTTCAGAGTGAAGTGGAAAATCATCGTAACAAGAAAATAAAGTTTCTGCGATCTGATTGTGGAGGAGAATATTTGAGTTATGATTTTGGTCTTCATTTGAAACAATGCGGAATAGTTTTGCAACTCACGCCACCTGGAACACCATAGAGTAATGGTGTGTCCGAACGTCATAACCGTACTTTATTAGATATGGTGCGATCTATGATGTCTCTTACCTATTTAACACTATCATTTTGGGGTTATGCATTAGAGACAACTGCATTCACGGCACCATCTAAATCCGTTGAAATGACACCATATGAACTATGGTTTAGCAAGAAACCTAAGCTGTCGTTTCTTAAAGTTTGGGGCTATGATGCATATGTGAAAAACTTTCAACCTGATAAGCTCAAACCCAAATCGGAGAAATGAATCTTCATAGGATACCCAAAGGAAACTGTTGGGTACATATTCTTTCATAGATCTGAAGGCAAGATATTTGTTGCTAAGAATGGATCCTTTCTAGAGAAGAAGTTTCTCTCGAAAGAAGTGAGTGGGAGGAATGTAGAACTTGATGAGGTAATTGTACCTTCTCCCAAATTGGAAAGTAGTTCATCACAGAAATCAGTTCTAGTGATTCCTACACCAATTTGTGAGGAATTTAATGATGATGATCATGAAACTTCAGATCAAGTTACTACCGAACCTCGTAGGTCAACCAGAATATGTTCCGCACCAAAGTGGTACGGTAATCCTGTTCTGGAGGTCATGTTACTTGAACATGACGAACCTACAAACTATGAGGAAGCAATGATGAGCCCAGATTCCGCGAAATGGCTTGAAGCCATGAAATCTTAGATGGGATCCATGTATTAGAACAAAGTATGGACTTTGATTGCCTTGCCAGATGATCGGTGAGCCTTTAAGAATAAATGGATTTTCAGGAGGAAGACAAACACTGATAGTAGTGTTAGTATCTACAAAGCTCGAATTGTCGCAAAAGGTTTTCGACAAGTTCAAGATGTTGACTACGATGAGATTTTCTCACGCATAGCGATGCTTAAGTCTGTCTGAATCATCTTAGCAATTGCCACATTTTATGAAATCTGGAAAATGGATGTCAAAATTGCATTCCTTAATGGATTTCTTAAAGAAGAGTTGTATATGATGCAACAAGAAGGTTTTGTCAATCCTAAAGGTGCTAACAAAGTGTGCAAGCTCCAACGATCCATCTATGGACTGGTGCAAGCATCTCGGAGTTGGAATATATGGTTTGATAAAGTGATCAAGGCATATGGTTTTATACAGACTTGCGGTGAAGCCTATATTTACAAGAAAGTGAGTGGGAGCACTACAGCCTTTCTGATAAGTATATGTGAATGACATATTGTTGATCGGAAATGATGTAGAATTTTCTGGAAGCATAAAGGAGTGTTTTAAAGGAGTTTTTCAAAGAAAAGACCTCGGTGAAGCTGCTTACATATTGAGCATCAAGATCTATAGAGATAGATCAAGACGCTTGATAAGATTTTTCAATGAGTACATACCTCGACAAGATTTTGAAGTAGTTCAAAATGGAACAGTCAAAAGAGTTCTTGTCTGTGTTGCAAGGTGTGAAGTTGAGTAAAGACTCAAAACCCAACCACAACAGAAAATAGAAAGAGAATGAAAAGTCATTCCCTATGCCTCATAGGTTCTATAAAGTATGCTATGCTATGTAAGTCCTATTGTATACCTTAGCATGATTCTGGCAAAGGAGTACAATAGTGATCTAGGAGTAGATCACTGGACAACGGTCAAAATTATCCTTAGAGGACTAAGGAAATATTTCTTGGTTATGGAGGTGATAAAATAGTTCGTCGTAAAGAGTTACATCGATACAAGCTTTTTACATCGATCTAGATGACTCTAAGTCTCGATCTGGATACATATTAAAAGTGGGAGCAATTAGCTAGAGTAGCTTCGTGCAAAGCATTGTAGACATACAAAATTTGCAAAATACACACGGCTCTGAATGTGCAGACCCGTTG
Source organism: Triticum aestivum (assembly GCF_018294505.1). Lineage (NCBI taxonomy): Eukaryota > Viridiplantae > Streptophyta > Magnoliopsida > Poales > Poaceae > Triticum > Triticum aestivum. Next base: position 455,233,330 of record NC_057794.1, read on the forward strand.
ACTAAATTTCTCTCACAAGCAAAACATGATCACTCTTTGGGTGTTAATCACATAGCGATGTGAACTTATTTATTGACTCTAGTAAACCCTCTGGATGTTAGTCACATGGAGATGTGAACTAATCACATAAATATGTGAACTATTGGTGTTAAATCACATGATGATGTGAACTAGATTATTGACTCTAGTGCAAGTGGGAGACTGAAGGAAATATGCCCTAGAGGCAATAATAAATTTATTATTTATTTCCTTATTTCATGATAAATGTTTATTATTCATGCTAGAATTGTATTAACCGGAAACACAATACATGTGTGAATACATAGACAAACTAAGTGTCACTAGTATGCCTCTACTTGACTAGCTCGTTGAATCAAAGATGGTTAAGTTTCCTAGCCATAGACATGAGTTGTCATTTGATTAACGGGATCACATCATTAGAGAATGATGTGATTGACTTGAACCATTCCGTTAGCTTAGCATGATAATCGTTTAGTTTGTTGCTATTGCTTTCTCCATAACTTATACATGTTCCTATGACTATGAGATCATGCAACTCCTGAATACCGGAGGAACACTTTGTGTGCTACCAAACATCACAATGTAACTAGGTGATTATAAAGGTGCTCTACAGGTGTCTCCGATGGTGTTTGTTGAGTTGGCATAGATCGAGATTAGGATTTGTCACTCTGATTTGTCGGAGAGGTGTCTTTGGGCCCACTCGGTAATGCACATCAATATAAGCCTTGCAAGCAATGTGACTAATGAGTTAGTTGCGGTATGATGTATTACGGAACGAGTAAAGAGACTTGCCAGTAACGAGATTGAACTAGGTATTGAGATGCCGACGATCGAATCTCGGGCAAGTAACATACCGATGACAATGGGAACAACGTATGTTGTTATGCGGTTTGACCGATAAAGATCTTCATAGAATATGTAGGAGCCAATATGAGCATCCAGGTTCCGCTATTGGTTATTGACCGGAGATGAGTCTCGGTCATGTCTACGTAGTTCTCGAACCCGTAGGGTCCGCACGCTTAACGTTCTATGACGATTTGTATTATGAGTTATGTGATTTTATGACCAAAGTTTGTTCGAAGTCCTGGATGAGATCGAGGACATGAAGAGGAGTCTCGAAATGGTCGAGACGTAAAGATCGATATATTGGAAGGCTATATTCGGACATCGGAATGATTCTGAGTGATTCGGGTATTTTTCGGAGTACCGGAGAGTTACGGGAATTCGTATTGGGCCTTAATGGGCCATAGGGGAAAGGAGAGAAAGGCCTCAAGGGTGACTGCGCCCCTTCCCCATGGACTGGTCCGAATTGGACTGGGGAAAGGGGGCGCCCCTTCCTTCCTTCTGCTTCTCCCTTCCCTTTTTCCTATTCCATGTGGGAGGTGGAATCCTACTAGGACTAGGGAGTCCTAGTAGGACTCCACACTTTGGGCGTGCCCTATGAGGGCCGACCTCCTCCTCCCTCCATCCTTTATATACGTGGCCAGGGGGCACCCCATAGACACACAAGTTGATCATTGATCTCTTAGCCGTGTGCGGTGCCCCCCTCCACCATAATCCACCTCGGTCATATCGTCATAGTGCTTAGGCGAAGCCCTGCGTCGGTAGTTTCATCATCGCCGTCATCACGCCGTCATGCTGACGAAGCTCTCCCTCGACACTCTGCTAGATCGTGAGTTCATGGGACATCACCAAGCCGAAGGTGTGCAGATCACGGAGGTGTCGTACTTTCGGTGCTAGGATCAGTCGATCGTGAAGACGTACGACCACATCAACCGCGTTGTCATAACGCTTCCGCTTACGGTCTACGTGAAGGAAATATGCCCTAGAGGCAATAATAAAGTTATTATTTATTTCCTTATATCATGATAAATGTTTATTATTCATGCTAGAATTGTATTAACCAAAAACATAATACATGTGTGTGAATACATAGACAAACAGAGTGTCACTAGCATGCCTCTACTTGACTAGCTCGTTGATCAAAGATGGTAATGTTTCCCAACCATAGACATGAGTTGTAATTTGATTAAGGGGATCACATCATTAGGAGAATGATGTGATTGACATGACCCATTCCGTTAGCTTAGCACTTGATCGTTTAGTTTGTTCCTATTGCTTTCTTCATAACTTATACATGTTCCTATGACTATGAGATTATGCAACTCCCGTTTACCGGAGGAACACTTTGTGTGCTACCAAACGTCACAACGTAACTGGGTGATTATAAAGGTGCTCTACAGGTGTCTCCGAAGGTACTTGTTGGGTTGGCGTATTTCGAGATTAGGATTTGTCACTCCAATTATCGGAGATGTATCTCTGGGCCCTCTCGGTAATGAACATAACTCAAGCCTTGCAAACATTGGAACTAATAAGTTAGTTGCGGGATGATGTATTACAGAACAAGTAAAGAGACTTGCCGGTAACGAGATTGAACTAGGTATTGAGATACCGACAATCGAATCTCGGGCAAGTAACATACCGATGACAAAGGGAACCATGTATGTTGTTATGCGGTCTGACCGATGAAGATCTTTGTAGAATATGTAGGAGCCAATATGAGCATCTAGGTTCCGCTATTGGTTATTGACTGGAGACGTGTCTCGGTCATGTCTACATAGTTCTCGAACCCGTAGGGTCCGCACGCTTAAAGTTCGGTGACGATGGTAATTAGGGTTTTTTGTGTTTTGATGTACCGATGGTTGTTCGGAGTCCCGAATGTGATCACGGACATGACAAGGAGTCTCTAAATGGTCGAGACATAAAGATTGATATATTGGAAGCCTATATTTGGATATCAGAAACGTTTCGGGTGAAATCGGGATTTTACCAGAGTACCAGGGGGTTACCGGAACCCCCCCGGGGGTTGATGGGCCTACATGGGCCCTAAGGGAGAAGAGGAGGGCTGGCTAGGGCAGGCCGCACGCCCCCTCCCCCTAGTCCGAATAGGACAAGGAAGGGGGGGCGGCGCCCCCCTTTCCTCTTTCCCCCTTCCCTTTCCTTCTCCAACAAGGCAAGAGGGGGGAGTCCTACTCCCGGTGGGAGTAGGACTCCTCCAGGCGCACCCCTAGGGACGGCCACACCTCCCCCTCTCCCTCCTTTATATACGGGGGCAAGGGGGCACCCCAAGACACACAAGTTGATCTTCGTGATCGTTCCTTAGCCGTGTGCGGTGCCCCCTTCCACCATATTCCACCTCGGTCATATCGTAGCGGTGCTTAGGCGAAGCACTGCGTCGGTATAACATCATCACCGTCATCACGCCGTCGTGCTGACAAAACTCTCCCTCACCACTCGGCTAGATTGAAGATCGAGGGACGTCACCGAGTTGAATGTGTGCAGAACTCGGAGGTGCCGTACGTTCGGTACTTGGATCGGCTGGAACGGGAAGACGTACGAATACTTCCTCTACGTTGTGTCAACACTTCTGTTGCCGGTCTACGAGGGTACATAGACAACACTCTCCTCTCTCGTTGCTACGCATCACCATGATCTTGCGTGTGCGTAGGAAATTTTTGAAATTACTACGTTCCCCAATAGTGGCATCCGAGCTAGGTTTTATGCGTTGATGTTATGCACGAGTAGACACACAAGTGAGTTGTGGGCGATATAATTCATACTGCTTACCAGCATGTCATACTTTGGTTCGGCAGTATTGTTGGATGAAGTGGCCCGGACCGACATTACGCGTACGCTTACGCGAGACTGGTTCTACCGACGTGCTTTGCACACAGGTGGCTTGCGGGTGTCAGTTTCTCCAACTTTAGTTGAACCAAGTGTGGCTACGCCCGGTCCTTGCGAAAGTTAAAACAGCACCAACTTGACAAACTATCATTGTCATTTTGATGCGTAGGTAAGAACGGTTCTTGCTAATCCCGTAGCAGCCACGTAAAACTTGCAACAATAAAGTAGAGGACGTCTAACTTGTTTTTGCAGGGCATGTTGTGATGTGATATGGTCAAGACATGATGCTAAATTTTCTTGTATGAGATGATCATGTTTTGTAACTGAGTTATCGGCAACTGGCAGGAGCCATATGGTTGTCGCTTTATTGTATGCAATGCAATCGCGTTGTAGTGCTTTACTTTATCACTAAGCGGCAGCGATAGTCGTGGAAGCATAAGATTGGCGAGACGACAACGATGCTATGATGGAGCTCAAGGTGTTGCGCCGGTGACGATGGTGATCATGACGGTACTTCGGAGATGGAGATCACAAGTACAAGATGATGATGGCCATATCATATCAGTTATATTGATTGCGTGTGATGTTTATCTTTTATGCATCTTATCTTGCTTTGATTGACGGTAGCATTATAAGATGATCTCTCACTAAATTTCAAGATAAAAGTGTTCTCCCTGAGTATGCACCATTGCTACAGTTCGTCGTGCCCAGACACCACGTGATGATCGGGTGTGATAAGCTCTACGTCCATCTACAACGGGTGCAAACCAGCTTTGCATACGCAGAATACTCTGGTTAAACTTGACGAGCCTAGCATATGCAGATATGGCCTCGGAACACTGAGACCAAAAGGTCGAGCGTGAATCATATAGTAGATATGATCAACATATTGAAGTTCACCATTGAAAGCTACTCCATTTCACGTGATGATCGGTTATGGTTTAGTTGATTTGGATCACGTGATCACTTAGAAGATTAGAGGGATGTCTTTCTAAGTGGGAGTTCTTAAGTAATATGATTAATTGAACTTAAATTTATCATGAACTTAGTACCTGATAGTATCTTGCTTGTCTATGTTTGATTGTAGATAGATGGCCTGTCTTGTTGTTCCATTGAATTTTAATGCATTCCTTGAGAAAACGAAGTTGAAAGATGATGGTAGCAATTACACGGACTGGGTCCGTAACTTGAGGATTATCCTCATTGTTGCACAGAAGAATTACGTCCTGGAAGCACCGCTGGGTGCCAGGCCTGCTGCTGGAGCAACACTAGATGTTATGAACGTCTGGCAGAGCAAAGCTGATGACTACTCGATAGTTTAGTGTGCCATGCTTTACGGCGTGGAATCGGGACTTCAATGATGTTTTGAACGTCATGGAGCATATGAGATGTTCCAGGAGCTAAAGTTAATATTTCAAGCAAATGCCCGGATTGAGAGATATGAAGTCTCCAATAAGTTCTATAGCTGCAAGATGGAGGAGAATAGTTCTGTCAGTGAACATATACTCAAAATGTCTGGGTATCATAATCACTTGACTCAACTGGGAGCTAATCTTCCTATTGATAGTATCATTGACAGAGTTCTTCAATCACTGCCACCAAGCTACAAGAGCTTTGTGATGAACTATAGCATGCAATGGATGGATAAGACGATTCCCGAGCTCTTCACAATGCTAAAGGCTGTGGAGGTAGAAATCAAGAAGGAGCATCAAGTGTTGATGGTCAACAAGACCGCCAGTTTCAAGAAAAGGGGCAAAGGGAAGAAGAAGGGGAACTTCAAGAAGAACAACAGGCAAGTTGCTGCTCAGGAGAAGAAACCCAAATCTAGACCTAAGCCTGAAAATGAGTGCTTCTACTGCAAGCAGACTGGACACTGGAAGCGGAACTGCCCCAAGTATTTGGCAGATAAGAAGGATGGCAAAGTGAACAAAGGTATATGTGATATACATGTTATTGATGTGTACCTTACTAGAGCTTGCAGTAGCACCTGGGTATTTGATACTGGTTCTGTTGCTAATATTTGAAACTCAAAACAGGGACTACGGATTAAGTGAACACTGGCGAAGGACGAGGTGACGATGTGCGTAGGAAATGGTTCCAAAGTCAATGTGATCACAGTCGGCACGCTACCTCTACATCTACCTTCGGGATTAGTATTAGACCTAAATAATTGTTATTTGGTGCCAGCGTTGAGCATGAACATTATATCTGGATCTTGTTTGATGCGAGACGGTTATTCATTTAAATCAGAGAATAATGGTTGTTCTATTTATATGAGCAATATCTTTTATGGTCACGCACCCTTGAAGAGTGGTCTATTTTTGATGAATCTCAATAGTAGTGATACACATATTCATAATGTTGAAGCCAAAAGATGCAGATTTGCTAATGATAGTGCAACTTATTTTTGGCACTGCCGTTTATGTCATATTAGTATAAAGCGCATGAAGAAACTCCATACTGATGGACTTTTGGAATCACTTGATTATGAATCACTTTGTACTTGCGAACCGTGCCTCATGGGCAAGATGACTAAAACGTCGTTCTCCGGTACTATGGAGAGAGCAACAGATTTGTTGGAAATCATACATACAGATGTATGTGGTCCGATGAATGTTGAGACTCGTGGCGGATATCGTTATTTTCTCACCTTCACAGATGATTTAAGCATATATGGGTATATCTACTTAATGAAGCATAAGTCTGAAACATTTGAAAAGTTCAAAGAATTTCAGAGTGAAGTTGAAAATCATCGTAACAAGAAAATAAAGTTTCTGCAATCTGATCGTGGAGGAGAATATTTGAGTTACGAGTTTGGTCTACATTTGAAACAATGCGGAATAGTTTCGCAACTCACGCCACCCGGAACACCATAGCGTAATGGTGTGTCCGAACGTCGTAATCGTACTTTACTAGATATGGTGTGATCTATGATGTCTCTTACTGATTTACCGCTATCGTTTTGGGGTTATGCTTTAGAGACGGTTGCATTCACGTTAAATAGGGCACCATAGAAATTCGTTGAGATGACGCCTTATGAACTATGGTTTGGCAAAAAACCAAAGTTGTCATTTCTGAAAGTTTGGGGCTGCGATGCTTATGTGAAAAAGCTTCAACCTGATAAGCTCGAACCCAAATCGGAGAAATGTGTCTTCATAGGATACCCAAAGGAGACTGTTGGGTACACCTTCTATCACAGATACGAAGGCAAGACATTCGTTGCTAAGAATGGATCCTTTCTAGAGAAGGAGTTTCTCTCGAAAGAAGTGAGTGGGAGGAAAGTAGAACTTGATGAGGTAACTGTACCTCCTCCCTTATTGGAACATAGTACATCACAGAAACCGGTTTCTGTGACACCTATACCAATTAGTGAGGAAGCTAATGATAATCATCATGAAACTTCAGATCGAGTTTCTACCGAACCTCGTAGATCAACCAGAGTAAGATCCGCACCATAGTGGTACGGTAATCATGTTCTGGAAGTCATGCTAATAGATCATGATGAACCTACGAACTATGAAGAAGCGATGGTGAGCCCAGATTCCGCAAAATGGCTAGAAGCCATGAAATCTGAGATGGGATCCATGTATGAGAACAAAGTGTGGACTTTGGTTGACTTGCCCGTTGATCGGCAAGCAATTGAGAATAAATGGATCTTCAAGAAGAAGACTGACGCTGACGGTAATGTTACTGTCTACAAACCTCGACTTGTTGCGAAAGGTTTTCGACAAGTTCAAGGGATTGACTACGATGAGACCTTCTCACCCGTAGCGATGCTTCAGTCTGTCCGAATCATGTTAGCAATTGCTACATTTTATGATTATGAAATTTGGCAGATGGATGTAAAAATTGCATTTCTGAATGGATTTCTAGAAGAAGAGTTGTATATGATGCAACCGAAAGGTTTTGTCGATCCAAAGGGAGCTAACAAAGTGTGCAAGCTCCAGCGATCCATTTATGGACTGGTGCAAGCCTCTCGGAGTTGGAATAAACGCTTTGATAGTGTGATCAAAGCATTTGGTTTTGTATAGACTTTTGGAGAAGCCTGTATTTACAAGAAAGTGAGTGGGAGCTCTGTAGCATTTCTGATATTATATGTGGATGACATATTACTGATTGGAAATGATATAGAATTTCTAGATAGCATAAAGGATACTTGAATAAGAGTTTTTCAATGAAAGACCTAGGTGAAGCTGCTTACATATTGGGCATTAAGATCTATAGAGATAGATCAAGACGCTTAATTGGACGTTCACAAAGCACATACCTTGACAAAGTTTTGAAGAAGTTCATAATGGATCAAGCAAAGAAAGGGTTATTACATGTGTTACTAGGTGTGAAGTTGAGTAAGACTCAATGTCCGACCACCGCAGAAGATAGAGAGAAAATGAAAGATGTTCCCTATGCCTCAGCCATAGGCTCTATCATGTATGCAATGCTGTGTACCAGACCTGATGTGTGCCTTGCTATAAGTCTAGCAGGTAGGTACCGATGTAATCTAGGAGTGGATCACTGGAAAGCGGTCAAGAACATCCTGAAGTACCTAAAAAGGACTAAGGATATGTTTCTCGTATATGGAGGTGCCAAAGAACTCATCGTAAATGGTTACGTTGATGCAAGCTTTGACACTGATCCGGACGATTCTAAATCGCAAACCGGATATGTGTTTATACTAAACGGTGGAGCTGTCAGTTGGTGCAGTTCTAAACAAAGCGTCGTGGCGGGATCTACATGTGAAGCGGAGTACACAGCTGCTTCGGAGGCAGCAAATGAAGGAGTCTGGATGAAGGAGTTCATATCCGATGTAGGTATCATACCTAGTGCATCGGGTCCAATGAAAATCTTTTGTGACAATACTGGTGCAATTACCTTGGCGAAGGAATTCAGATTTCACAAGAGAACCAAGCACATCAAGAGACGCTTCAATTCCATTCGGGATTTAGTCCAAGTGGGAGACATAGAAATTTGCAATATACATACGGATCTGAATGTTGCAGACCCGCTGACTAAGCCTCTTCCACGAGCAGAACATGATCAGCACCAAGGCTCCATGGGTGTTAGAATCATTACTGTGTAATCTAGATTATTGACTCTAGTGCAAGTGGGAGACTGAAGGAAATATGCCCTAGAGGCAATAATAAAGTTATTATTTATTTCCTTATATCATGATAAATGTTCATTATTCATGCTAGAATTGTATTAACCGGAAACATAATACATGTGTGTGAATACATAGACAAACAGAGTGTCACTAGTATGCCTCTACTTGACAAGCTCATTGATCAAAGATGGTTATGTTTCCTAACCATAGACATGAGTTGTCATTTGATTAATGGGATCACATCATTAGGAGAATGATGTGATTGACATGACCCATTCTGTTAGCTTAGCACTTGATCGTTTATTTTGTTGCTGTTGCTTTCTTCATAACTTATACATGTTCCTATGACTATGAGATTATGCAACTCCCCTTTACCAGAGGAACACTTTGTGTGCTACCAAACGTCACAACGTAACTGGGTGATTATAAAGGTGCTCTACAGGTGTCTCCGAAGGTACTTGTTGGGTTGGCGTATATCGAGATTAGGATTTGTCGCTCCGATGTTCGGAGATGTATCTCTGGGCCCTCTCGATAATGCACATCACTCAAGCCTTGCAAGCATTGCAACTAATAAGTTAGTTGCGGGATGATGTATTACAGAACGAGTAAAGAGAATTGCTAATAACGAGATTGAACTAGGTATTGAGATACCGACGATCGAATCTCGGGCAAGTAACATACCGATGACAAAAGGAACAATGTATGTTGTTATGCGGTCTGACCGATAAAGATCTTCGTAGAATATGTAGGAGCCAATATGAGCATCCAAGTTCCGCTATTGGTTATTGACCGGAGACGTGTCTCGGTCATGTCTACATACTTCTCGAACCCGTAGGGTCCGCACGCTTAAAGTTCGGTGACGATGGTAATTAGGGTTTTTTGTGTTTTGATGTACCGAAGGTTGTTCGGAGTCCCGGATGTGATCACGGACATGACAATGAGTATCTAAATGGTCGAGACATAAAGATTGATATATTGGAAGCCTATATTTGGATATCGGAAACGTTCCGGGTGAAATCGGGATTTTACCGGAGTACCGGGGGGTTACCGGAACCCCCCGGGGGTTGATGGGCCTACATGGGCCCTAAGGGAGAAGAGGAGGGCCGGCTAGGGCAGGCCGCACGCCCCCTCCCCCTAGTCCGAATAGGACAAGGAAGGGGGGGCGGCGCCCCCCTTTCCTCTTTCCCCCTTCCCTTTCCTTCTCCAACAAGGCAAGAGGGGGGAGTCCTACTCCCGGTGGGAGTAGGACTCCTCCAGGCGCACCCCTAGGGCCGGCCACACCTTCCCCTCTCCCTCCTTTATATACGGGGGCAAGGGGGCACCCCAAGACACACAAGTTGATCTTCGTGATCGTTCCTTAGCCGTGTGCGGTGCCCCCTTCCACCATATTCCACCTCGGTCATATCGTAGCAGTGCTTAGGCGAAGCCCTGCGTCGGTAGAACATCATCACCATCATCACGCCGTCGTGCTGACGAAACTCTCCCTCACCACTCGGCTGGATCGAAGCTCGAGGGACGTCACCGAGTTGAACGTGTGCAGAACTCAGAGGTGCCGTACGTTCGGTACTTGGATCGGTCGGATCGGGAAGACGTACGACTACTTCCTCTATGTTGTGTCAACGCTTCTGTTGCCGGTTTACGAGGGTACATAGACAACACTCTCCTCTCTCGTTGCTATGCATCACCATGATCTTGCGTGTGCGTAGGAAATTTTTGAAATTACTACGTTCCCCAATAGTGGCATCCGAGCCAGGTTTTATGCATTGATGTTATGCACGACTAGACACACAAATGAGTTGTGGGCGATATAAGTCATACTTCTTACCAGCATGTCATACTTTTGTTCGGCAGTATTGTTGGATGAAGCGGCCTGGACCGACATTACGCGTACGCTTACGCGAGACTGGTTCTACCGACGTGCTTTGCACACAGGTGGCTTGCGGGTGTCAGTTTCTCCAACTTTAGTTGAACCAAGTGTGGCTATGCCCGGTCCTTGCGAAGGTTAAAACAGCACCAACTTGACAAACTATCGTTGTGGTTTTGATGCGTAGGTAAGAACGGTTCTTGCTAAGCCCGTAGCAGCCACGTAAAACTTGCAACAACAAAGTAGAGGACGTCTAACTTGTTTTTGCAGGGCATGTTGTGATGTGATATGGTCAAGACATGATGCTAAATTTTATTGTATGAGATGATCATGTTTTGTAACTGAGTTATCGGCAACTGGCATGAGCCATATGGTTGTCGCTTTATTGTATGCAATGCAATCACGCTGTAGTGCTTTACTTTATCACTAAGCGGCAGCAATAGTCGTGGAAGCATAAGATTGGCGAGACGACAACGATGCTACGATGGAGATCAAGGTGTCGCGCCGGTGACGATGGTGATCATGACGGTACTTCAGAGATGGAGATCACAAGTACAAGATGATGATGGCCATATCATATCACTTATATTGATTGCGTGTGATGTTTATCTTTTATGCATCTTATCTTGCTTTGATTGACGGTAGCATTATAAGATGATCTCTCACTAAATTTCAAGATAAAAGTGTTCTCCCTGAGTATGCACCATTGCTAAAGTTCGTTGTGCCCAGACACCACGTGATGATCGGGTGTGATAAGCTCTACGTCCATCTACAACGGGTGCAAGCCAGCTTTGCATACGCAGAATACTCTGGTTAAACTTGACGAGCCTAGCATATGCAGATATGGCCTCAGAACACTGAGACCAAAAGGTCAAGCGTGAATCATATAGTAGATATGATCAACATATTGAAGTTCACCATTGAATGCTACTCCATTTCATGTGATGATCGGTTATGGTTTAGTTGATTTGGATCACGTGATCACTTAGAAGATTAGAGGGATGTCTTTCTAAGTGGGAGTTCTTAAGTAATATGATTAATTGAACTTAAATTTATCATGAACTTAGTACCTGATAGTATCTTGCTTGTCTATGTTTGATTGTAGATAGATGGCCCGTGTTGTTGTTCCATTGAATTTTCATGCATTCCTTGAGAAAACAAAGTTGAAAGATGATGGTAGCAATTACACGGACTGGGTCCGTAACTTCAGGATTATCCTCATTGTTGCACAGAAGAATTACGTCCTGGAAGCACCGCTGGGTGCCAGGCCTGCTGCTGGAGCAACACTAGATGTTATGAACGTCTGGCAGAGCAAAGCTGATGACTACTCGATAGTTCAGTGTGCCATGCTTTACGGCGTAGAATCGGGACTTCAACGACGTTTTGAACGTCATGGAGCATATGAGATGTTCTAGGAGTTGAAGTTAATATTTCAAGCAAATGCCCGGATTGAGAGATATGAAGTCTCCAATAAGTTCTATAGCTGCAAGATGGAGGAGAATAGTTCTATCAGTGAACATATACTCAAAATGTCTGGGTATCATAATCACTTGACTCAACCGGGAGCTAATCTTCCTGTTGATAGTATCATTGACAGAGTTCTTCAATCACTGCCACCAAGCTACAAGAGCTTCGTGATGAACTATAACATGCAATGGATGGATAAGACGATTCCCGAGCTCTTCGCAATGCTAAAGGCTGTGGAGGTAGAAATCAAGAAGGAGCATCAACTGTTGATGGTCAACAAGACCGCCAGTTTCAAGAAAAGGGGCAAAGGGAAGAAGAAGGGGAACTTCAAGAAGAACAACAGGCAAGTTGCTGCTCAGGAGAAGAAACCCAAATCTAGACCTAAGCCTGAAACTGAGTGCTTCTACTGCAAGCAGACTGGACACTGGAAGCGGAACTGCCCCAAGTATTTGGCGGATAAGAAGGATGGCAAAGTGAACAAAGGTATATGTGATATACATGTTATTGATGTGTACCTTACTAGAGCTTGCAGTAGCACCTGGGTATTTGATACTGGTTCTGTTGCTAATATTTGCAACTCGAAACAGGGACTATGGATTAAGTGAACACTGGCGAAGGACGAGGGGACGATGCGTGTAGGAAATGGTTCCAAAGTCGATGTGATCGCAGTCGGCACGCTACCTCTACATCTACCTTCGGGATTAGTATTAGACCTAAATAATTGTTATTTGGTGCCAGCGTTGAGCATGAACATTATATCTGGATCTTGTTTGATGCGAGACGGTTATTCATTTAAATCAGAGAATAATGGTTGTTCTATTTATATGAGTAATATCTTTTATGGTCATGCACCCTTTAAGAGTGGTCTATTTTTGATGAATCTCGATAGTAGTGATACACATATTCATAATGTTGAAGCCAAAAGATGCAGAGTTGATAATGATAGTGCAACTTATTTGTGGCACTGCCGTTTAGGTCATATCGGTATAAAGCGCATGAAGAAACTCCATACCGATGGACTTTTGGAATCACTTGATTATGAATCACTTTGTACTTGCGAACCGTGCCTCATGGGGAAGATGACTAAAACGTCGTTCTCCGGTACTATGGAGAGAGCAACAGATTTGTTGGAAATCATACATACAGATGTATGTGGTCCGATGAATGTTGAGACTTGTGGCGGATATCGTTATTTTCTCACCTTCACAGATGATTTAAGCATATATGGGTATATCTACTTAATGAAGCATAAGTCTGAAACATTTGAAAAGTTCAAAGAAGTTCAGAGTGAAGTTGAAAATCATCGTAACAAGAAAATAAAGTTTCTGCAATCTGATCGTGGAGGAGAATATTTGAGTTACGAGTTTGGTCTACATTTGAAACAATGCGGAATAGTTTCGCAACTCACGCCACCCGGAACACCATAGCGTAATGGTGTGTCCGAACGTCGTAATCGTACTTTACTAGATATGGTGTGATCTATGATGTCTCTTACTGATTTACCGCTATCGTTTTGGGGTTATGCTTTAGAGACGGTTGCATTCATGTTAAATAGGGCACCATAGAAATTCGTTGACATGACGCCTTATGAACTATTGTTTGGCAAAAAACCAAAGTTGTCGTTTCTGAAAGTTTGGGGCTGCGATGCTTATGTGAAAAAGCTTCAACCTGATAAGCTCGAACCCAAATCGGAGAAATGTGTCTTCATAGGATACCCAAAGGAGACTGTTGGGTACACCTTCTATCACAGATCCGAAGGCAAGACATTCGTTGCTAAGAATGAATCCTTTCTAGAGAAGGAGTTTCTCTCGAAAGAAGTGAGTGGGAGGAAAGTAGAACTTGGTGAGGTAACTGTACCTCCTCCCTTATTGGAAAATAGTACATCACAGAAACCGGTTTTTGTGACACCTATACCAATTAGCAAGGAAGCTAATGATAATCATCATGAAACTTCAGATCAAGTTTCTACCGAACCTCGTAGATCAACCAGAGTAAGATCCGCACCATAGTGGTACGGTAATCATGTTCTGGAAGTCATGCTAATAGATCATGATGAACCTACAAACTATGAAGAAGAGATGGTGAGCCCAGATTCCGCAAAATGGCTAGAAGCCATGAAATCTGAGATGGGATCCATGTATGAGAACAAAGTGTGGATTTGGTTGACTTGCCCATTGATCGGCAAGCAATTGAGAATAAATGGATCTTCAAGAAGAAGACTGACGATAACGGTAATGTTACTGTCTACAAACCTCGACTTGTTGCGAAAGGTTTTCGACAAGTTCAAGGGATTGACTACGATGAGACCTTCTCACCCGTAGCGATGCTTCAGTCTGTCCGAATCATGTTAGCAATTGCTGCATTTTATGATTATCAAATTTGGCAGATGGATGTAAAAATTGCATTTCTGAATGGATTTCTAGAAGAAGAGTTGTATATGATGCAACCGAAAGGTTTTGTCGATCCAAAGGGAGCTAACAAAGTGTGCAAGCTCCAGCGATCCATTTATGGACTGGTGCAAGCCTCTCGAAGTTGGAATAAACGCTTTGATAGTGTGATCAAAGCATTTGGTTTTGTACAGACTTTTGGAGAAGCCTGTATTTACAGGAAAGTGAGTGGGAGCTCTATAGCATTTCTGATATTATATGTGGATGACATATTACTGATTGTAAATGATATAGAATTTCTAGATAGCATAAAGGATACTTGAATAAGAGTTTTTCAATGAAAAACCTAGGTGAAGCTTCTTACATATTGGGCATTAAGATCTATAGAGATAGATCAAGACGCTTAATTGGACTTTCACAAAGCACATACCTTGACAAAGTTTTGAAGAAGTTCATAATGGATCAATCAAAGAAAGGGTTATTACATGTGTTACAAGGTGTGAAGTTGAGTAAGACTCAATGTCCGACCACCGCAGAAGATAGAGAGAAAATGAAAGATGTTCCCTATGCCTCAGCCATAGGCTCTATCATGTATGCAATGTCGTGTACCAGACCTGATGTGTGCCTTGCTATAAGTCTAGCAGGTAGGTACCGAAGTAATCTAGGAGTGGATCACTGGAAAGCGGTCAAGAACATCCTGAAGTACCTGAAAAGGACTAAGGATATGTTTCTCGTATATGGAGGTGCCAAAGAACTCATCGTAAATGGTTACGTTGATGCAAGCTTTGACACTGATCCGGACGATTCTAAATCGCAAACCGGATATGTGTTTATACTAAACGGTGGAGCTGTCAGTTGGTGCAGTTCTAAACAAAGCGTCGTGGCGGGATCTACATGTGAAGCGGAGTACACAGCTGCTTCGGAAGTAGCAAATGAAGGAGTCTGGATGAAGGAGTTCATATCCGATGTAGGTATCATACCTAGTGCATCTGGTCCAATGAAAATCTTTTGTGACAATACTGGTGCAATTGCCTTGGCGAAGGAATCCAGATTTCACAAGAGAACCAAGCACATCAAGAGACGCTTCAATTCCATTTGGGATTTAGTCCAAGTGGGACACATAGAAATTTGCAATATACATACGGATCTGAATGTTGCAGACCCGCTGACTAAGCCTCTTCCACGAGCAGAACATGATCAGCACTAAGGCTCCATGGGTGTTAGAATCATTACTGTGTAATCTAGATTATTGACTCTAGTGCAAGTGGGAGACTAAAGGAAATATGCCCTAGAGGCAATAATAAAGTTATTATTTATTTCCTTATATCATGATAAATGTTTATTATTCATGCTAGAATTGTATTAACCGGAAACATAATACATGTGTGTGAATACATAAACAAACAGAGTGTCACTAGTATGCCTCTACTTGACTAGCTCATTGATCAAACATGGTTATGTTTCCTAACCATAGACATGAGTTTTCATTTGATTAACGGGATCACATCATTAGGAGAATGATGTGATTGACATGACCCATTCCGTTAGCTTAGCCCTTGATCGTTTATTTTGTTGCTGTTGCTTTCTTCATAACTTATACATGTTCCTATGACTATGAGATTATGCAACTCCCCTTTACCAGAGGAACACTTTGTGTGCTACCAAACGTCACAACGTAACTGGGTGATTATAAAGGTGCTCTACAGGTGTCTCCGAAGGTACTTGTTGGGTTGGCGTATTTCGAGATTAGGATTTGTCGCTCCGATGTTCGGAGATGTATCTCTGGGCCCTCTCGGTAATGCACATCACTCAAGCCTTGCAAGCATTGCAACTAATAAGTTAGTTGCGGGGTGATGTATTACAGAACGAGTAAAGAGAATTGCTGATAACGAGATTGAACTAGGTATTGAGATACCGACGATCGAATCTCGGGCAAGTAACATACCGATGACAAAGGGAACAACGTATGTTGTTATGCGGTCTGACCGATAAAGATCTTCGTAGAATATGTAGGAGCCAATATGAGCATCCAAGATCCGCTATTGGTTATTGACCGAAGACGTGTCTCGGTCATGTCTACATAGTTCTCGAACCCGTAGGGTCCGCACGCTTAAAGTTCGGTGACGATGGTAATTAGGGTTTTTTGTGTTTTGATGTACCGAAGGTTGTTCGGAGTCCCGGATGTGATCACGGACATGACAATGAGTATCTAAATGGTCGAGACATAAAGATTGATATATTGGAAGCCTATATTTGGATATCGGAAACGTTCCGGGTGAAATCGGGATTTTACCGGAGTACCGGGGGGTTACCGGAACCCTCCGAAGGTTAATGGGCCTACATGGGCCCTAAGGGAGAAGAGGAGGGCCGGCCAGGGCAGGCCGCGCGCCTCCTCTCCCTAGTCCGAATAGGACAAGGAAGGGGGGCGGTGCCCCCCTTTCCTCTTTCCCCCTTCCCCTTTCCTTCTCCAACAAGGCATGATGGGGGAGTCCTACTCCCGATGGGAGTAGGACTCCTCCAGGCGCACCCCTAGGGCCGGCCGCACATCCCCCTCTCCCTCCTTTATAAACGGGGGCAAGGGGGCACCCCAAGACATACAAGTCGATCTTCGTGATCGTTCCTTAGCCGTGTGCGGTGCCCCCTTCCACCATATTCCACCTCGGTCATATCGTAGCGGTGCTTAGGCGAAGCCCTGCGTCGGTAGAACATCATCACCGTCATCACGCCGTCGTGCTGACGAAACTCTTCCAGAACACTCGGCTAGATCGGAGCTCGAGGGACGTCACCGAGTTGAACGTGTGCATAACTCGGAGGTGCCGTACGTTCGATACTTGGATCGGTCGGATTGGGAAGACGTACGACTACTTCCTCTACGTTGTGTCAACGCTTCCGTTGCCGGTCTACGAGGGTACATAGACAACACTCTCCTCTCTTGTTGCTATGCATCACCATGATCTTGCGTGTGCGTAGGAAATTTTTGAAATTACTACGTTCCCCAACACTACGAGGGTTCGTAGACACCACTCTTCCTCTCGTTGCTTGCATCACCATGATCTTGCGTGTGCGTAGGAAATTTTTGAAATTACTATGTTCCCCAACACTCATGTGATGATGACGCACATGTATGTTCTATGGTCAGACCTATTAGGTAGCATTAAGAAAGTATGACCTTTTGTAGTATTGCCATCTGACTTGGCGGTCCCTTTGCTATTGGGGTACACCATTTCAAGTGAAATTTAGAACTTCTGATGCAATATTATTCTATGTGATCATATTTTCCCCTACGTGGTCTCATAGTTCACTACAATGAGAGCGCGTATGGAAAATCAATGGATTTCGATGAAGGAAACATGCCCTGGAGGCAATAATAAAGTTGTTATTTATATTTCCTTATATCATGATAAATGTTTATTATTCATTCTAGAATTGTATTAACCGGAAACTTCATACATGTGTGAATACATAGACAAAATAAAGTGTCCCTAGTATGCATCTACTTGACTAGCTCGTTAATCAAAGCTTGTTAAGTTTCCTGACCATGGACATGTGTTGTCATTTGATGAACGTGATCACATCATTAGGAGAATGATGTGATGGACAAGACCCATCCGTTAGCTTAGCATAATGATCGTTAAGTTTTATTGATATTGCTTTCTTCATGACTTATACGTATTCCTTTAACTATGGGATTATGCAACTCCCGAATACCGGAGGAATACCTTGTGTGTTAGCTAACGTCACAACGTAACTGGGTGATTATAAAGATGCTCTATAGGTATCTCCAAATATGTTTGTTGGGTTGGCATATATCGAGATTAGGATTTGTCACTCCGAGTATCGGAGAGGTATCTCTGGGCCCTCTCGGTAATGCACATCATGATCAGCCTTGCAAGCAATGTTACTAATGAGTTAGTTATGGAATGATGCATTACGGAACGAGTAAAGAGACTTGCTGGTAACGAGATTGAACTAGGTATGAAGATACTGATGATCGAATGTCGGGCAAGTAACATACTGATGACAAAGGGAATGACGTATGTTGTCATTGCGGTTTGACCAATAAAGATCTTCGTAGAATATGTAGGAACCGATATGCGCATCGAGGTTCCACTGTTGGTTATTGACCAGAGATGCGTCTCGGTCATGTCTACATAGTTCTTGAATCCGTAGGGTCCGCACGCTTAACATTCGATGATGATTTGTATTATGATTTATGTGTTTTGGTGACCGAAGATTGTTCGGAGTCCCGGATGAGATCACAGACATGACGAGGAGTCTCGAAATGGTCGAGAGGTAAAGATTGATATATTGGACGATAGTTTTCGGACACCGGAATGGTTCCGGAGCATTTCGGTAATTTATCGGAGTACCGGGGGTTACCGGAACCCCCCCCCCCCCCCGAGGGAAGTAATGGGCCATATGGGCCATAGGGGAGAGGCACGGCAGCCCGCAAGGATTCCCCCCCATGGTGAGTCCGAATTGGACAAGGGAGGGGGTGCCCCCCCTTTCCTTCTCCCTCTGCCTCTCCTTCCCCCTTTCCCCTCCGATAGAATGAAGGGGGCCGAATAGGACTAGGAGTTCAACTGGGATTCCTCCCCACTTGGCGCACCCTTGGCCGGCCTACTCCCCTCTCCCTCCTTTATATATGGGGGCGGGGGGCACCTCTTAACACATCAATTGTTTCTTAGTCGTGTGCGGTGCCCCCCTCCACCGTTTACTCCTCCGATCATATTGTCGTAGTGCTTAGGCAAAGCCCTGCACGGATCACATCACCATCACAGTCACCACATCGTCGTGCTGATGAAACTCTCCCTCGACGCTTTGCTGGATCAAGAGTTCGAGGGACATCATCGAGCTGAATGTTTGCATAACTCGGAGGTGTCGTATGTTTGGTGCTTGATCGGTTGAATCGAGAAGACGTTCGACTACATCAACCGCGTTAAGCTAATTCTTCCGCTTTCGGTCTACGAGGGTACATGGACACACTCTACCCCTCTTGAGGGAGTCCTGGATTAGGGGGTGTTCGGCTAGCCGGACTATACCTTCAGTCGGACTCCAGGACTATGAAGATACAAGATTGAAGACTTCGTCCCGTGTTCGGATGGGACTTTCCTTGGCGTGGAAGGCAAGCTTGGCGATGCGGATATTTAGATCTCCTACCATTGTAACCGACTTTGTGTAACCCTAACCCTCTCCGGTGTCTATATAAACCAGAGGGTTTTAGTCCGTAGGACAACTTCATCATACAACAATCATACCATAGGCTAGCTTTTAGGGTTTAGCCTCCTTGATCTCGTGGTAGATCTACTCTTGTACTACCCATATCATCAATATTAATCAAGCAGGACATAGGGTTTTACCTCCATCAAGAGGGCCCGAACCTGGGTAAAACATCGTGTTCCTTGCCTCCTATTACCATCCGGCCTAGACGCACAGTTCGGGACCCCCTACCCGAGATCCGCCGGTTTTGACACCGACATTGGTGCTTTCATTGAGAGTTCCTCTGTGTCGTCGCCTTTAGGCCCGATGGCTCCTTCGATCATCAACAATGATGCAGTCCAGGGTGAGACTTTTCTCCTCGGGCAGATATTCGTCTTCGGTGGCTTCGCACTGCGGGCCAATTCGCTTGGCCACCTTGAGCAGATCGAAAGCTACGCCCCTGGCCATCAGGTCAGGTTTGGAAGCCTAAACTACACGGCTGACATCCGCGGGGACTTGATCTTCGACGGATTCGAGCCACAGCCAAGCGCGCCGCACTGTCTCGATGGGCATGATATAGCTCTGCCGCTGAACAGCGCCTTGGAGGCCGCACATGCATCGGTTCCGACCATTGATTCCGAGCCTACTGCGCCGATCGAGGATCAGCGGTTGGACGCTGCCTCAGGGGCTGCGATCTCAGAGGTGATCGAGCCGAACTCCAGCCCCGCACTCCGCATGGCGCATGACTCCGAGGAGCCAGATTCCTCTCCGAACTCCGAGCCCCCCGCGCCCCTGCCGATCGAATCCGATTGGGCGCCGATAATGGAGTTCACCGCCGCGGACATCTTTCAGCACTCGCCCTTAGGCGACATCCTGAATTCTCTAAAGTCTCTCTCTTTATCAGGAGAGCCCTGGCCGGACTACGGTCAGCAAGGTTGGGATACGGACGATGAAAAAATTCAAAACCCACCCACCACCCACTTCGTAGCCACTGTCGACGACTTAACCGACATGCTTGACTTCGACTCCGAAGACATCGACGGCATGGACGACGATGCAGGAGACGAACAAGAACCAGCACCTGTAGGGCACTGGAAGGCCACCTCGTCATATGACATATATATGGTGGACACTCCAAAGGATGAAGATGGCAATGGAACAGCAGGGGACGATACCTCTAAGAAACAGCCCAAGCGCCGGCATCAGCGGCGCCGCTCTAAATCCCACCAAAGCAAAAACGGTGATTCCGGCACGGGAGATAATACTACTCCGGATAGCTCCGAAGAACACCCCCTCCAGCAAGATTCAGCACAGGAGGACAGAGAAGCCAGCCCTCACGAGAGGGCGGCGGACCAAGAGGTTGAGGACGATAATTATACGCCTCCCTCCGAAGACGAGGCAAGCCTCGACGACGACGAGTTCGTCGTGCCAGAGGATCTCGCCAAACAAGAGCGTTTTAAACGCAGGCTTATGGCCATGGCAAGCAGCCTCAAGAAAAAGCAGCAACAACTTAGAGCTGATCAGGATTTGCTAGCTGACAGATGGACTGAAGTCCTTGCGGCCGAAGAGTATGAACTTGAACGCCCAACCAAGAGTTACCCAAAGCGCAGGCTGCTACCCTGACTAGAGGAGGAAGCACCTACATCACCAGTGCATGACATGGCCGACCGGCCACCTCGTGGCCGCGACAGAGAGGCCTCTTGGCCCTCCACTCAAGCCATGCCCCGACGTCGCGTCAAGCATACTAAGGCACGGGAAAATGCGCCCGACCTGCGCGACATACTAGAGGACAAGGCAAGGCAAACAAGATCGATCTACGGATCGCGCAGGCGCCCCACGGCACGTGACGGTGATCGTCACTCCGGATGCAATAAATCCGTCCGGGCCGAACTCAACAGACAAAGCTCCTTCGAGCTGCGTCGTGATATAGCCCAATACAGAGGCGCCGCACACCCACTATGCCTCACAGATGAAGTAATGGATCATAAAATCCATGAGGGCTTCAAACCCGTAAACATCGAATCGTATGATGGCACAAGAGATCCTGCGATATGGATCGAGGATTATCTCCTTCATATCCACATGGCCTGCGGTGATGATCTACACGCCATCAAATACCTCCCACTCAAACTTAAGGGACCGGCCCGGCATTGGCTTAACAGCTTGCCAGCAGACTCAATCGGTTCTTGGGAGGACCTGGAAGCCACATTCCTTGACAACTTCCAGGGCACTTATGTGCGACCACCGGACGCCGATGACCTAAGCCACATAATTCAGCAGCCAGAGGAATCGGCCAGGCAATTCTGGACACGGTTCCTAACAAAGAAAAACTAGATAGTCGACTGTCCGGACACAGAGGCCTTAGCGGCCTTCAAGCATAATATCCGTGATGAGTGGCTTGCCCGGCACCTGGGACAGGAAAAGCCGAAATCTATGGCAGCCCTCACGACACTCATGACCCGCTTTTGCGCGGGAGAAGACAGCTGGCTAGCTCGCAGCAACAATTTAACCAAGAACCCTGGTAATTCGAATACCAAGGACAAAAGCGACAGGTCGCGTCGGAACAAACAAAAGCGCTGCGTTAACAGAGACAACAATGAGGATACGACAGTTAATGCCGGATTCCGAGGCTACAAATCCGGTCAACGGAAAAAGCCATTCAAAAGAAATACTCAAGGCCCGTCCAGTTTGGACCGAATACTCGACCGCTTATGCCAGATACATGGCACCCCCGAAAAGCCATCCAGTCACACCAACAGGGATTGTTGGGTGTTCAAGCAGGCAGGCAAGTTAAGAGCCGAAAACAAAGATAAGGGGTTGTATAGCGACAACGAGGAGGAGCCCAGGCCGCCGAACAACGATGGATAGAAGGGATTTCCCACGCAAGTGCGGACGGTGAACATGATATACGCAACCCACATCCCCAAGAGGGAGCGGAAGCATGCGTTACGGGACGTATATGCGATGGAGCCAGTCGCCCCAAAGTTCAACCCATGGTCCTCCTGCCCGATCACCTTTGATCGAAGGGACCACCCCACTAGCATCCGTCACGGTGGCTTCGCCGCATTGGTTCTAGACCCAATCATTAACGGATTTCATCTCACAAGAGTCCTCATGGACGGCGGCAACAGTCTGAACCTGCTTTACCAGGATACAGTGCGAAAAATGGGCATAGATCCCTCGAGGATCAAGCCCACCAAAACGACCTTTAAAGGCATCATACCAGGTGTATAAGCCAACTGTACAGGCTCAGTCACACTGGAAGTGGTCTTCTGATCTCCGGATAACTTCCGAAGCGATGAGTTAATCTTCGACATAGTCTCGTTCCGTAGTGGCTATCACGCACTGCTCAGGCGAACCGCATTCGCAAAATTCAACGTGGTACTGCACTATGCATACCTCAAGCTCAAGATGACAGGCCCTATAGGAGTAACCACGGTCAATGGGAACACCGAACGCTCCCTCCGAACGGAGGAGCACACGACAGCGCTCGCAGTAGAAGTACAAAGCAGCCTCTCTAGGCAGTTCTCCAGTTCGGCATTCAAAATGCCGGACACTGTCAAGCGCGCCCGGAGTACTGTAACACCCTCGATGCGACTATATCTCCCACGTGTCGAGGCACGACTTAGAGGCATAATCGCATTGAAGGCATATGTCGCAAGTAAGGCGATCTTCACAACATCCCATATAATATAATAATAAAGGGGAGGTAACATAATTGGCTTACACTTGCCATGTCAATCAAGTACATAAATAACATTACATCATCCAAACACTCATGGCCCGACTACGGTGCCAAAATAAAAGAGGGGCTGAGCAAAGCTATAAGAGGGGCTGAGCAAAGCTGTAACATAGCCAATCAACGGTTTGCTAGGACATGGTGGGTTAGAGGTTTGACATGGCAATTTGGGAGGCTTGAAAGCAAGTGGTAGGCATCTTAGCATTGGCATAGCAAAAGAGCGAGCAAACTAGCATAGCAAAGATAGTAGTGATTTCGAGGGTATGATCATCTTGCCTGCACAGTTGTCAGAGTTGGCTGGATCCTCAAAAGCAAACTCAACGGGCTCCTCGTTAGCGAACTCATCTCTTGGCTCTACCCAAACAAGACAAACAAGCAAGAAGGACACAATCAACCACGTGCAAGGATCAAACAAGATGATGCAAAGATGATATGCTATGCGGGATGCGATGCGGGATGCATATGTAAGATGTGACAAGGAATGCATGAACCTGTCCTCAACTTTGGAATCCAAGTGTGCCACTAGAAAGATGAGATGAAATCGCTTGAAAACGATATAAAGAACGCCGGAATCGGAGCTACGGTTTGGAAATGGCAAGCGATTCAAATATGACACCGGTCTGCGATTTACAGCAAGTAGCCATCTAAATGCAACGTAATGAACATGCTACAGCACCCAAACATGACAACAAAATACATGGCAAGGATGCATTCAAGATGCTTAACAAAAGTCTAGCACTGAGCTACGGCCAATTCATCCATTAACAGGTTCAAACAAGCATGGCAAAAATGCATATGGCAAACAGGTTTCAGACTTAGTGAAATTAACACTTGTCTGGAATTTCAGATCATGTAGCACACTTCGGAGCAACAAAACTACATGCTACAGGACCTAAACATGTCAAAGTAAAGCATGTCATGGAGCTACTCAAAGAGCTTAATAAAAGTCCTTTAGTGACCTTGAGCCAAAATGGATCAGAAAATAAAATTGCAAGCATGTGAACATGGCAAAAACATAATCAGTTTTCAGACTTAGTGAAAACTGGAGCATGCTGAAAACAGATATCAAGTAGGCATGTTTACGAGCTCGATGCACTCACTACAGAGCAAGTCATGATAATCTAAGCAGACACCCATCAAGAATACACAAAATACAAGCTAGACATGGCAAGAACAATAGCATAGCATGCATAGATCAACTACAGCATCCTCGGCAAAATCGCTAACAAGTAAACAATCTGCCCAGATTCACGAAGTAGCAAAAGTAGAGCTCGATTGACTCAAGCTAGGGTGCTCCATAATTGCAAACCAAGCCATGGATGGATAGAGCACTACAATATTAACAAAACATCCTTACTGATCATCCCCAAAAGAGGCACGGATCACTAGGAAACAACATGAACATATGGTCATATGAGATAAACAGCTCAAGGACTTAGTGGAAATGCTAAGTCCCTGAAAATAGAATTACCAAGTGCACCACTTGGAAAGCTTGTGCTAGTCACCACATACATCACAAAAATACATGGGTTGCACCTCTGGAAAGATGACAAAGCCCTTAACAAAACATATGTAGAGCACATGGGCATATCATGCACACAATAATCATGGCAAAAATGACAAAAAGCTAAATGGAGTAGCAGATCTGACAATTATCTCAAGTAGCCCTCTTCTAACAGCATTTTGGGCATCAAGATGAACTCAAATGAAAATGATGCAATGGAATGAAATGATGTACTCTCTGAGATGAACATTTTGACATGCTATATGCCAAAAACAGAGCTACGGATGAGGAGTTACAAGGCCATGAACATGAGCATTTGGATCTGAAATTTCGGGGACTTAGACGAATTTTTTAACCTCCGGATCTACGGTTTGACCCGGGCACGCAAAACGAGGTTCGTCGCCGGAGTTCGTTGCCGGAGTAGGAGGGACAGGCCGAGAGAGGCCGGGGAGGCGCGGCCGGGCGCGGGACCTAAGGGGCGGCGAGGGGCACGGGCCCGGGGCGGCGAAGGCGGCGGCGTCGGGTGCGCGGGGCGGCCGGAGAGCGGCGGGCGCGGGCGGCGGTGGCGGCCGTCGACGCCGGCGAGGGCGCGGTGGCGGCGGGCGCGGAGGAAGCCGAAGGCGGGCGGCGGCGCGATGGACTGGGCCTCGGGGGCCCAATCTGGGCGGCGGTGGCGAAGTGGGGCGGCGGCGCGGACCAATGGAGTGATGCCACGTGGCGGCGGGGGGGGGGGGGGGGCAGGCCGGACGTGTCCATCAGCGGGGCAAGTGTCCGGCGGCGTGCGATGACGAGTGGATCTAGGGTTTTTCGGGAGGAAGGAGAAGGAGATTTTCGGGGGCTCTTTAAATAGGCATAGAGGGAGCTAGGAGAGTCCAAATGAGGTGCGGTTTTCGGCCACGCGATCGTGATCCAACGATCTAGATGATGGAGAAGGCTTAGGTGGGTTTTGAGCCAAATTGGAGGGGTGTTGGGCTGCAACACACACGAGGCCTTTTCGGTCCCTCGGTTAACCGTTGGAGTATCAAACGAAGTCCAAATGATACGAAACTTGACAGGCGGTCTACCGGTAGTAAACCAAGGCCACTTGGCAAGTCTCGGTTCAATTCGGAAATGTTTAATCCCCACACACGAAATAAAGGTAGAAATGGCCACCGGAGGAGAACGAAGCGCCGGAATGCAAAACGGACAACGAGGAAAATGCTCGAATGCATGAGACGAACACGTATGCAAATGCAATGCACATGATGACATGATATGAGATGCATGACAACGACAACAACACACGGAGACAAAGACCCGAACCCGAGAAAATAAAAGAACTTAACGCCAGAAGCGGCAAGAGTTGGGGTACAAATTGGGAAAGTTACATCCGGGGTGTTACAACACTCCACCACTACGAAAGGATCTCGTCCCGAGATCTAGGACTGAAAGAACGCCGGGTACTCAGAACGGAGGTGATCCTCGCGTTCCCAGGTAGCTTCACGGTCGGAATGGTGTGACCACTTGACTTTGAGGAATTTGATTGACTTATTGTGAGTCTTGCATTCAGTCTCTTCAAGAATAGCAACTGGGTGCTCACGATAAGAAAGATCTTGGAGCTCAATGTCCTCGAAGTTGACGGTGCGGTCAGGAGTCTTGAAGCACTTTCGAAGCTGAGAGACATGGAACACATCATGAACATTTGCAAAGTTTGAAGGAAGCTCGAGTTGATAGGCGAGGTCGCCTCTCTTGCTGACAATCTTGAAAGGTCCCACGTGTCTAGGGGCAAGCTTCCCTTTGATACCGAAGCGACAAGTACCTTTCATAGGAGAGACGCGGAGGTAAACATGATCTCCGATCTCGAAAACCAAATCATGGTGCTTACTATCATAGTAGCTCTTCTGGCGGGATTGGGCTGCTTTGAGGTTATCTCGAATGACTTTGCACATTTCCTCTGCCTCTGTGATTAAGTCATTACCCAAAAGCTGACGTTCACTGGTTTCAGACCAGTTGAGAGGGGTACGGCACTTCCTGCCATACAGAATTTCAAATGGGGCCTTGCCCGAACTTGCTTGAAAACTGTTGTTGTAGGAGAATTCAGCATAAGGAAGACAATCCTCCCACTTCATGCCGAAGGAGATCACACAAGCCCTGAGCATATCTTTAAGAATCTGGTTGACACGCTCGACTTGACCGCTAGTTTGAGGATGGAAAGCTATGCTGAAGCGGATGTTGGTGCCCATGGCGTTCTGAAAAGAATCCCAAAACTTGCAGGTAAAAATGCTGCCACAGTCTGAAGAGATCACTTGTGGAATACCGTGCAGAGAGACAATCCGAGAGGTATAGAGTTCCGCCAATTGAGTTGCAGTGATCGACTCTTTGATAGGCAGAAAGTGAGCCACTTTGGTGAGTTTGTCGATGACAACGAATATAGCAGCATTGCCACGCTTGGACTTTGGAAACCCAGTCACGAAGTCCATTTCAATGTGGTCAAACTTCCATTCTGGAATGGCAAGAGGTTGGAGGAGACCTGCTGGCCTTTGGTGTTCTGCCTTCACTCTTCTGCAGACATCGCATTCATTCACGAATTGAGCAATCTCGCGCTTCATTCGAGTCCACCAATAAGCCTTCTTAAGGTCCTGATACATCTTCGTGCTCCCAGGGTGGATGGAGAGGAGAGAATTGTGAGCCTCGTTCATGATCACTTTACGGAGGTCACCTTTGGGTACAACAATACGATCCTCGAAGAAGAGAGTATCCTTGTCATCAAGGCGGTAGCACTTGTACTTGGGTTGACTCTTGGCAATCCCAATCTTCACCTTTTTCACCATAGCATCAAGAAGCTGGGCTTGGCGAATCTAGTCTTCCAAGGTAGGAGAGACTTGAAGGTTGGCAAGGAAACCTTGAGGAACAATTTGCAGATTAAGTTTGCGGAAAGCTTCACAAAGCTCGGGTTGATAAGGCTTGAGAATCAGACTGTTGCAATAAGCTTTCCTGCTCAATGTGTCAGCAATCACATTGGCCTTGCCTGGAGTATACTCGATACTCGGATTATACTCTTGAATCATTTTGACCCATCGAGTTTGCCTGAGGTTGAGATTAGGCTGAGTGAAGATGTACTTGAGACTCTTGTGATCAGTGAAAATATCCACTTTTCTTCCCAATAAGAAATGTCTCCAAGTCAAAAGAGCATGCACAACTGCCGCCAACTCGAGATCATGAGTGGGGTAGTTCTTCTCATTAGGCTTCAACTGGCGAGAGGTATAAGAAACAACTTTCTTCTCTTGCATCAATACTGCGCCAAGACCTTGGAGAGAGGCATCACAAAAGACCTCGTACGACTTGGATTCATCAGGCGGAGTGAGAACTGGAGCAGTGATCAATTTCTCTTTCAAAGTGTTGAAAGCAATGTCACACTCCGGAGACCAAACGTACTTGACGTGCTTTTGGAGAAGATTAGAGAGAGGCTTCGCGATCCTAGAAAAGTTTTCAACGAATCTTCGACAGTAGCTTGCGAGACCGAGGAAGCTATGGAGTTGCTTCACGTTCTGAGGAGGTTCCCAATTCACAATTGCAGACACCTTCTCAGGATTCACGGCAATGCCCTTGGCAGAGATGATATGACCAAGATAAAGAACCTCATCGAGCCAAAATTCACACTTGGAGAACTTGGCGTAGAACTGATGTTCCTGAGCTTATCGAGTACCAAACGCAACTGCTTGGCATGATCTTCCTTGTTCTTCGAGAAAACCAGAATGTCGTCGAGATAGACCAAAACGAAGTCATTGGTGTAGGCGTTGAAGATGAAGTTCATCATGCGAGAGAACATTGGAGGAGCGTTGACGAGGCCAAAAGACATGACAGTGTATTCATATGAACCATAGCTTGTCCTGAAAGCCGTCTTGGGAATATCTTGCTCACAGATTCGAATCTGATGATAACCCATGCGGAGATCAAGCTTGGAGAATACTTGGGCACCTTTGAGTTGTTCGAACAGCTCATTGATGTTGGGAAGTGGGTATTTGTTCTTGATGGTCTTCTTGTTCAATGGATGGTAATCAACACAAAGTCGGTCCGTTCCATCCTTCTTCTTCACAAAAAGAACACCACAACCCCACGGAGAAGAACTAGGCCGGATGAGACCCATTTTCTCTTGAATATCGAGTTGCTTCTTCAGCTCCTTCAACTCTTTAGGTCCGAGCTTGTAAGGACATTTGCACACAGGTTCCGTGACAGGCTCAAGATCAATAATGATTTCAACTGGCCGGTGCGGAGGCATTCCTGGAAGCTCTTCTGGAAAGACGTCTTGATATTCGCAAACGACTGGAATCTGCGAGATCGCATCCAATTCACCCTTTTCATTGAGAGAAAACAGACGGATGGTATCATCACGAGCGGCAAAGACAATAACATCCTCAGACGAATGAGTCAATTGAATCTGCCTGGCTGCACAATCAAGCTGAGCCTTGTGCTTAGAAAGCCAATCCATTCTGAGAATAAGATCAATATCCGAGTCACCAAGAACATTTGGAGAGGACAAGAACTTATAGTCACCCAAAGTGATTGTAACATCCGGAACGCACACTCGAGATGTCATTTGACGGGCCGGAGAGACAATAGCCAACGGTTTCGACAACACTTGAGTAACAAAATCATGCTTAGATGCAAAAGGTCTCGAGATGAAACAATGCGATGCACCAGTGTCAAAAAGAACTCTTGCAGGAATATCGTTAACTGGAAGGTTACCTATGATGACATCTGATGAGTCCTCTGCCTGAGCTGCATTCACCATATTGACCTTGGCGTACTTGGGGCTATGCTTGACCATAGCTGTACTTGCCGATCTGACAGGAGGAGGAGGAGGAAGATGCCTCTGGTTGAAACACTTGTTGGCATAGTGACCCTTCTGTTGGCACTTGTTGCACGTGACCTCTGAAAGCGGACGGTGATACGGAGCACTCGATCTTGGAGCTTGAGACGAAGTCTTGTTCTGGAAGCCAGGGTTGGGTGGGTGGGAAGATCCACTGCCGCCTTTGCTCTTCTGCTGATACGGCTAACGGAACGGAGGAGGAGGAAGCCAATACTTCTGCTGCTTGGCCACTTGAGTAGAGGAAGGAGTAACATCTCTGACTCGCTTCTTGGAAGCATCACACCTCAACTGAGCAGCCTCTTGCTTCAATGCCATGTTGTAGAACTCATCGTATCTCAAGGGTTCAAAGAGAACAAGAGCTAGCTGAATTTCTTCTCTGAGACCACCCCTGAACTGATATATCATGCTCTTCTCATCAGGGACGTCCTGCTTGGCAAAGCGGGCGAGCTTCTGGAACAACTTGTTGTAGTCATAGACAGACAAAGAGCCTTGCTTTAGGTTGCGGAATTCCTCACGCTTGCTTTCAACCACACTCTGAGGAATATGATGAGCTCGGAAATCTTGACGGAATTCATCCCAAGTGATAACACGTCCATCTCTGGAATCCTTGTACTCTTGGAACCATTCTACAGCTTGATCTTTGAGTTGGAAGGAAGCGAACTTGACAAAGTCCTCAGGCCTGACGTTACTACACTCGAAATGCTTGCACAGATCCACAAGCCAATCGTCAGCATCGGTTACCTCAACACAATTGCTGAAAGTCTTTGGCCCGTTAGCAAGGAACTGGTTGAGTGTAGCAAAGTGATTCTGATTGTTGCCTTGGTTCCCTTGGTTGCCTTGATTGCGCTCTTGAAGAATTTGCATGATCAACTGTGTTTTTGCATTGGTTGCGGCCATCAGAGCTTGCCATGCCTCCGGAGGAGGTGGAGGTGGTGGCGGATCAGGATTTGGAGTCGTGCGCGTTGGAGGAGCCATCCTGAAGAGGTTGACATCCATTAGCACATTGATAGACAAATATTGAAGCTGAATCCAACGGAATGAAAATTGCAACATATAGTCTTCACATCCAAACAAAATGAACGAATGCATTCCTCTTGAAATGGTCACATATCCATAAATTGAGAAGCCACTTATAATTAAGGAAGAGAAATAAAGCAACAAGGTACGGATCAGAACGAATAATCGGTAAGAAATCCCAATCTCAAACCAATATCCGTGGAAGAAGAACTAGAGCTACTAGAATTCCCACCTATGAAACTCCCAAACCTTTCCGGTTATGCAATCAGGTGTTGGGGATACAGGGGAAGCATAATATCTCACTCAAAACTAGCAAATCCTACATCCAGCTGTATCCATCCTTCAACACATAACCAAGAAAAACTTCGGAAACCATCTACCTCAACCTTTGAAAAGCATCCGTTATACAAGTTATGGCGATACTCCCGAACTCCCGCCCTAGTACTGGGTGGCGTCGAGGTTATCTCACCAACGAACTGCATAAAAGAGATTTTCGATGTCGGCGTACTAAACTCAGGTATTCCAGAATTGAAACGATAAAATTATGACGACAACACCTCAGAGCTCAACTCCCCGGGACACTTCCACTAAACCCCTGGCAGGAGGCACCAAGACAATGTTCTCATCATAAAACCATCGGAACAATTCCAAGATACCCGCGTGATCCTAAAAAAAATTTAGGGAAATTTGAGAAGAGAAGAGTCAAAACTCTACGTCAGGATGCCTTACCAGAGCGACGAGGAGACTGGGAAGTAAAAAGAATTCCTAAACTCTCCGATATATAATTCCTAAATGACTCAAAACATTTTTCTAGACACAACACGGCTGCTAAAAACGATCAAGCAATGGGGCTCCTAAGGTCGGGGAAGGCTCTGATTACCAACTTGTAACACCCTCGATGCGACTATATCTCCCACGTGTCGAGGCACGACTTAGAGGCATAATCGCATTGAAGGCATATGTCGCAAGTAAGGCAATCTTCACAACATCCCATGTAATATAATAATAAAGGGGAGGTAACATAATTGGCTTACACTCGCCACGTCAATCAAGTACATAAATAACATTACATCATCCAAACACTCATGGCCTGACTACGGCGCCAAAATAAAAGAGAACCCAACATGCGACACGGTCCCGATCACCCCCAACTGGGCACCACTACTGATCATCGGGAAAGGAAACATAGTAACGTTGAGAGTCTTCGTCGAACTCCGACTTGAGCTCAAGCGCGTCACCTGGAGTGGAATCATCAGGCCCTGCATCTGGTGTAATAGTAATCTGTGAGCCATAGGGACTCAGCAATCTCGCACCCTCGCGATCAAGACTATTTAAGCTTATAGGTAAGGCAAGGTAAATATATGTGGAGCTGCAGCAAGCGACTAGGAAATATGGTGGCTATCATGTTCACAAAAGAGAGAGAGAAGAGGAGGCAAAGCGCGAGCGAGAAACTAGAGAGTAACCTACGCAAACATTACTCCAACACCGTGTCCACTTCCCGGACTCCGCCGAGAAGAGGCCATCACGGTAACTCCCTCAGTTGATTCATTTTAATTAAGTTAAGGTTCAAGTTATCTACAACCGGACATTAACAAATTCCCATCTGCCCATAATCACGGGCACGGCTTTCGAAAGTTCAAAACCCTGCAGGGGAGTCCCAACTTAGCCCATGACAAGCTCTCATGGTCAACGAAGGAATAGACCTCCTCCCAACACATTCCGATCAGACTCGGTATCTCGGTTATTCAAGACACTTCGACAGGTTAAAACAAGACCAGCAACACCGCCCGAATGTGCCGACAAATCCCAATAGGAGCTGCACATATCTCTTTCTCAGGGCACAATTGGATAAGCAATCCATACAACTAAAACCAACCCTCAAGTTTCCCCGAGGTGGCGCTGCAAGGGGCTCTAGGTTGGACCAACACTCAGAGGAGCACTGGCCCGGGGGGGGGGGTTAAAATAAGATGACCCTCGGGCTCCGGAAACCCAAGGGAAAAGAGGCTAGGGGGAAAATGGTAAAACCAAGGTTGGGCATTGCTGGAAAAGCTTTAATCAAGGCGAAATATCAAGGGGTTCCCATTATAACCCAACCGCGTAAGGAACGCAAAATCCGGGAACATAACACCGATATGACGGAAACTAGGGCGGCAAGAGTGGAACAAAACACTAGGCGAGAGGCCGAGCCTTCCACCCTTTACCAAGTATATAGATGCATTAAGATAACATGGCAATATAATGATATCCCAACAAGTAAATAAATGTTCCAACAAGGAACGGCCTCCAATCTTCACCTGCAACTAGCAACGCTATAAGAGGGGCTGAGCAAAGCTGTAACATAGACAATCAATGGTTTGCTAGGACATGGTAGGTTAGAGGTTTGACATGGCAATTTGGGAGGCTTGAAAGCAAGTGGTAGGCATCATAGCATTGACATAGCAAAAGAGCGAGCAAACTAGCATAACAAAGATAGTAGTGATTTCGAGGGTATGATCATCTTGCCTGCACAGTTGTCAGAGTTGGCTGGATCCTCGAAAGCAAACTCAACGGGATCCTCGTTAGCGAACTCGTCTCCCGGCTCTACCCAAACAAGACAAACAAGCAACAAGGACACAATCAACCACGTGCAAGGATTAAACAAGATGATGCAAAGATGATATGCTATGCGGGATGCGATGCGGGATGCATATGTAAGATGTGACAAGGAATGCATGAACCTAGCCCCAACTTGGGAATCCAAGTGTTCCACTGGAAAGATGAGATGAAATCGCTTGAAAACGATATAAAGAACGCCGGAATCGGAGCTACGGTTTGGAAATGGCAAGCGATTCAAATATGACACCGGTCTACGACTTACAGCAAGTAGCCATCTAAATGCAACGAAATGAACATGCTACAACACCCAAACATGACAACAAAATTCATGGCAGGGATGAATTCAAGATTCTTAACAAAAGTCTAGCACTGAGCTACGGCCAATTCATCCATTAACAGGTTCAAACAAGCATGGCAAAAATGCATATGGCAAACAGGTTTCAGACTTAGTGAAATTAACACTTGTCTGGAATTTCAGATCAGGTAGCACACTTCGGAGCAACAAAACTACATGCTACAGGACCTGAACATGTCAAAGTAAAGCATGGCATGGAGCTACTCAAAGAGCTTAACAAAAGTCCCTTAGTGACCTTGAGCCAAAAGGGATCAGAAAATACAATTGCAAGCATGTGAACATGGCAAAAACATAATCAGTTTTCAGACTTAGTGAAAACTGGAGCATGCTGAAAACAGATATCAAGTAGGCATGTTTACGAGCTCGATGCACTCACTACAGAGCAAGTCATGATAATCTAAGCATACACCCATCAAGAATACACAAAATACAAGCTAGACATGGCAAGAGCAATAGCATAGCATGCACGGATCAACTACAACATCCTCGGCAAAATCGCTAACAAGTAAACAATCTGCCCAGATTCACGAAGTAGCAAAAGTAGAGCTCGATTGACTCAAGCTAGGGTGCTCCATAATTGCAAACCAAGCCATGGATGGATAGAGCACTACAATATTATCAAAACATCCTTACTGATCATCCCCAAAAGAGGCACGGATCACTAGGAAACAACATGAACATATGGTCATATGAGATAAACAGCTCAAGGACTTAGTGGAAATGCTAAGTCCCTGAAAACAGAATTACCAAGTGCACCACTTGGAAAGCTTGTGCTAGTCACCACACACATCACAAAAATACATGGGTTGCACCTCTGGAAAGATGACAAAGCCCTTAACAAAACATATGTAGAGCACATGGGCATATCATGCACACAATAATCATGGCAAAAATGACAAAAAGCTAAATGGAGTAGCAGATCTAACAATTATCTCAAGTAGCCCTCTTCTAACAGCATTTCGGGCATCAATATGAACTCAAATGAAAATGATGCGATGGAATGAAATGATGTACTCTCTGAGATGAACATTTTGATATGCTATATGCCAAAAACGGAGCTACGGATGAGGAGTTATGAGGCCATGAACATGAGCATATGGATCTGAAATTTCGGGGACTTAGACGAATTTTTTAACCTCCGGATCTAGGGTTTGACCCGGGCATGCAAAACGAGGTTCCTCGTCGGGGCTTCGCCGGAGTTCGTCGCCAGAGTAGGAGGGAGAGGCCGAGAGGGGCCGAGGAGGCGCGGCCGGGCGCGGGACCTGAGGGGCGGCGAGGGGCACGGGCCCGGGACGGCGAAGGCGGAGGCGTCGGGCGCGCGGGGCGGCCGGAGAGCGGCGGGCGCGGGCGGCGGTGGCGGCCGTCGACGCCGGCGAGGGCGCGGTGGCAGGGAGAGCGGCAGGCACGATGGCGGGCGGCGGCACGATGGACTGGGCCTCGGGGGCCCGATCTGGGCGGCGGTGGCGAAGTGGGGCGGCGGCGCGGACCAATGGCGTGATGCCGCGTGGCGGCGGGGGGGGGGGCAGGCCGGACGTGTCCGTCGGCGGGGCAAGTGTCCGGCGGCGCGCGATGACGAGTGGATCTAGGGTTTTTCGGGAGGAAGGAGAAGGAGATTTTCGGGGGCTCTTTAAATAGGCATAGAGGGAGCTAGGAGAGTCCAAATGAGGTGCGGTTTTCGGCCACGCGATCGTGATCCAACGATCTAGATGATGGAGAAGGCTTAGGTGGGTTTTGGGCCAAATTGGAGGGGTGTTGGGCTGCAACACACACGAGGCCTTTTTGGTCCCTCGGTTAACCGTTGGAGTATCAAACGAAGTCCAAATGATACGGAACTTGACAGGCGGTCTACCGGTAGTAAACCAAGGCCGCTTGGCAAGTCTCAGTCCAATCCGGAAATGTTTAATCCCCACACATGAAAGAAAGGTAGAAATGGCCACCGGAGGAGAACGAAGCGCCGGAATGCAAAACGGACAACGGGGAAAATGCTCGAATGCATGAGAAGAACACGTATGCAAATGCAATGCACATGATGACATGATATGAGATGCATGACAATGACAACAACACATGGAGACAAAGACCCGAACCCGAGAAAATAAAAGAACTTAACGCCGGAAGCGGCAAGAGTTGGGGTACAAATTGGGAAAGTTACATCCGGGGTGTTACAAGTACCCTACAACAAGACCGCCTGTCACGTTCTGAGCTAGCGTAGCAATGCGGACCCAACCCTAGCCCTCGCGATATAGCGAAACCAGTGCTTCGCGTACATAACTACGCTCTTGAAATACCATGGACACAGGGGAAGGGGCACTATCACGGCACGCCCGAAATACGGCTTAAACCGCACTAGGGGCTGCCGGATTCCTTTTTTTTCTTTTTTTCTCTTACTCTCAGGACTCCATACTTCGGATGACCCGTTCGGCAATTCAACTGCTGCACAAATGATGCAAGATCCAGGAAAGCAGACAAGCCACACCGCATTATGGAACTCCCAGGTGGTCTCTATTGCGAGCAGTATACCTATTTTTTAATACAATTCCGCGGCCTACCCCTGGCCAGGACATGTTAAATAGTCCAATTTCTTTTGCTTATCGCACTATTTGTATCGTTCCGCTTTCATAGTAGCCTTTCTATAAACAATGCATAGCTTTTTGTCTATTTTTTGCATTATCCTCTTTTTATATATATGTTTATCAATAACATGTTGCATCCGTACACTTTGGTACGGAAAAAATACGCCAGGGGCTTCAGTACCCATCAATATGGCGTGAGAAGTCCGTACACTTTCACAAGTGCGGCACCCCGAACTTATAGCACTATATGCATCGGCTCCGAATCATGATTTGGGTCAATAGTTGGGTTTGCCCGGCTCCTATATTTTGGTGCCTTACGTTCCGCTATATCGGCTAAGGTAGCACTA
This sequence comes from Triticum aestivum, assembly GCF_018294505.1. Classification (NCBI taxonomy): domain Eukaryota; kingdom Viridiplantae; phylum Streptophyta; class Magnoliopsida; order Poales; family Poaceae; genus Triticum; species Triticum aestivum. The sequence goes on from NC_057794.1 coordinate 455,270,032, forward strand.
GGAGAACTACTGCGATTGTGCCCCAGTTGAGCTAGGCTGAGCACCTCAGTAGAGAAAGCTAAAACTGACTGTCATGATGAGGCGAGAGACCGTTCGCTGTTCGAGAGGTTTTTCGAGTCCTTAAAGACTTATGTCGCTTCGAGCGAGGAACCGGCTTTGTCCGGCCAAGGCGTGGATAGCGCCCCGAACTCGGTCTTCCGAATACTAGGGACTTCGCCGAAATTTAAAATTATAGAGTTCTATGGCTAAGTGAGAGTGTTCAAGCATTATAGTCCGATTGCCTTGTTCGTTGTGCTGAGCGCCTCCCTCGACGGACCCAATCATGGGAAAAATAGCGCTCAGGTTTATCCCGAACACCCCATCACTAGTGGCATGGGGCAGAAGCCGACGACTGGCCATCTCTCAATTTTTTGATAAACGGCCGCACAGAAAGTAATATATTAAATTCAAGCATTGCTTAGCGCATATGAACAAGTTTTCAGCGCACAGGATAACACGAGTGAGTTCATTCAAAAATTACATCCTTGGTGCATTCATCCGCCATAAGGCGGGCACCGGCCAGAACATCCTTGTAATAGTTCTCGGGCTTGCGATGCTCCTTCCCCGGCGGCGGCCCGTCCCTCACAAGCTTCTCACCGTCCAGCTTACCCCAGTGCACCTTTGCACGGGCAAGGGCCCTAAGGGCACCTTCGATGCAGACGGAGCGCTTGATGACCTCGAGCCTTGGACAAGCCTCCACCAGCCGCCGCACCAGTCCGGAATAGCTCCCAGGCAGGGCCTCTCCAGGCCACAGCCGAACTATGAAGCCCTTCAGGGCCTGTTCGGCCGCCTTGTGGAGCTCGACCAGCTGCTTCAGCTGGCCGCTCAAGGGCACAGGGTGTCCGGCCTCAGCGTACTGAGACCAAAACACCTTCTCCATCGAGCTGCCTTCCTCGGCTCGGTAGAATGCGGCGGCATCGGATACGCTGCGGGGAAGATCCGCGAATGCCCCTGGAGAGCTCCGGATTCGGGTAAGTAACAAGTAGTTTACTCTTATATGTCTGCTTTGCATAGAGAATGCCTTACCCGTCGCTATCTTTTTCACCGCATCCAATTCCTGAAGGGCCTTCTGGGCTTCGGCCTTGGCAGATTTGGCAGTTTTAAGGGCCGCAGCAAGCTCGGACGCTCGCGTCTTCGAGTCGAGCTCCAAACTCTCATGTTTTTTCATGAGAGCCTGAAGCTCTTGCTGCACCTCGCCGACCTGCGCCTCGAATTTCTCCCGCTTGGTGCGCTCCATGGCCGCTCTCTTCTCGGCCTCGGATAGCGCCTGCTTGAGGGTCGCCACCTCAGTTGTGGCCCCTACAATAAGCAGTATACTCCTGTCATTTTTTGCAATTGCGTCTTCTTATAGGCATTTTTTCTATAAGGTATCTCTTACCTTCTTTCTCCTCGAGCTGCCGTTTGGCAAGGCCGAGCTCTTGCTCGGTCCGCTCGAGGCCCTGCTTTAGGGCACCCACCTCCGCAGTCAGTGCGGCGGTGGCCAACAGTGAAGCCTGCATACGTATATTGACTCCTTTTTAGTTAGACTCCTACGATATTTAATAGATCCTCTATTCGGCTTTTCTTTCCGAACGTCAAACAGAGCATCAGGGGCTACTGTCTATGCGGTAATATTTTTACATATTTCTACTTACCTAGAAGCCTATTAGAAGGCTAGCACAAGCTTCAGTAAGTCCGCTTTTGGCGGACCGAACATTTTGGACCACCGTACTCATGATGGTACGGTGCTCCTCGTCGATGGAGGCGCCCTTAAGCACCTCCAGCAGATTGTCCGGTGCCTCCGGTTGGACGGAGGATGCCGGCTCAATAGGCTTGCTCCTCTTGGCAGGAGTTCGCCTGCCGCGGTCCGGAACCGTTGACGATTCCGGCGCGGTGTCCGGCTTAAAGCCGGACTTGGAGCCCTGGGGGGTCTTGTCCCCTTCACTCCTGGAGTCCGGGAGGTCGCCTCGCGGCTCCTCCTGGACCACCTCCTCTTGCCCCGGAGCTTGTCGCGACGCCACTTCGGCGTCATCCGCAGCACAGGGGGAGGCAGCGGGCGGAACTGAATTCACGTCCGATGAATCCAGGGAGCCGATCGACGACTCGTCGAGCCCGTCCCTGGGCGGGCTACATGATTATATTCGACATTAGGGAAAGCTGCGCAACAAAAGGAATATCATGAGTTACTCTGGTATCCGAACACTTACGATTTCGCCGGACGCTTGGCCCTGTCCGGCCACTCCTCTTCGTCCTCGTCGGCATCGGGGGCGTAGTCCGGCGGAGGGGTTTTCCTCTTCTTGGACCCTCCGGCCTCCCCTACTAGGGCGGCCTTCCCCTTCTTTCCTCCCCCCGCTGGAGGGGGAGAGGTCTCTTCTTCCTCCTCCTCGTCTTCACGGGAGGAGCGCGTCTCGGACTCATCGGACGACGAATCCAACACCACCATTTGCCGGGAACTCTTTTGAGTCCCCGTGGCCTTCTTCTTCTTGGCCTTCTTCTCCGGCACCACATAAGGTGCCAGAACCAGCAGCTTCACTAGGAGAGCAGGGGCTGGGTCTTCGGGCAAGGGAGCCGGACAGTTAATCAGTCTGGACTTCGCCTGCCAATCCTGTCAAAGGTGAGGGAGTTTAGATCCCGCATAGAGTCAAACTATGAAGAAAACTTAACATCCTGTAAAAGATGAAAATATTTTACCTCGCTAGCAGGACGCTGCGAGCTGAACCCGCGGTCTTCGGAGGCGGATGTGGGAGCCTCGACGCCTTTGGTTAGCCCCTTCCAGACATCTTCGTACATCGTGTCGAAGAGCCTGCTCAGAATTCGGTGTTGCGCCGGGTTGAACTCCCACAAATTGAAGTCCCGTTCTTGACACGGAAGGATCCGGTGGACGAGCATGACCTGGACTACGTTGACAAGCTTGAGCTGCTTGTTCACCAGGGACTGGATGCATTTTTGTAGTCCGGTCACCTCTTCTTCGTCGCCCCATGACAAGCCCGTCTCCTTCCAGGACGTGAGCCGCGTAGGGGGTCCGGATCGGAATTCAGGGGCTGTGATCCACTTCGGATCGCATGGCTCGGTGATGTAAAACCACCCTGACTGCCACCCCTTCAAGGTCTCCACAAAGGAGCCCTCGAGCCATAGGACGTTGGCTATTTTGCCCACCATGGCACCTCCGCACTCCGCCTAGTTGCCGCGCACCACCTTTGGCTTGACGTTGAAGGTCTTGAGCCAGAGGCCGAAATGGGGGCGGATGCAGAGGAAAGCCTCGCACACGACGATAAATGCCGAGATATTGAGGATGAAGTTTTGGGCCAGATCGTGGAAATCTAGGCCATAGTAGAACATGAGCCCGCGGACAAATGGGTGGAGAGGAAAACCCAGTCCGCGGAGGAAGTCGGGAAGAAATACTACCCTCTCATGGGGCCTTGGGGTGGGGAGAATCTGCCCCTCCTCAGGAAGCCAGTGCACGATGTCTTTGGACAGGTATCCGGCCTTCCTTAGCCTTTTGACATGGCCCTCTGTGACGGAGGAGACCATCCACTTGCCTCCCGCTCTGGACATTGTTGGAGAAGGTTGAGGTAGGAAGTGCGGGCTTGGGCGCTGGAGCTCGGGTGCGCAGAAGATGGATAGGCAAAGGAGGAAGAAGGCGTAGGTAAAAAGGTGGATCCTTATCCCCTTATATGAGCGGATGCGACTATGCGTCCCCACAAGCCTAATAAAACTCGCTTGCCTCCCAAGCGCCGTGATAAATGGCGCGGTTGGGTTACCCACGTCCGTATTGATGAGAATCCCGTAAATGGGGGACACGGTCTCTTCTTTGACAAGACGTGCCAAGGAAACCGCCTCACAAAACACGCTGAGGTGGAAAAGTGAAAACGATTCGAATAAAGGCTTGGCCGTAGTGTGATGTCACGCTGCGGAATACGTCAGTAGATTAGATTTGTGTTAATATTATTCTCTCTGTGGCAATACGTGGAAACTTATTTTGCAGAGCTGGACACTACCCTTGGTGTTTACAAACTTTTATGAAGAATTTGGAGGAGGAACCCGCCTTGCAATGCCGAAGACAATCTACGCGCCGGACTCGTTGTCATTGAAGCCTGGTTCAGGGGCTACTGAGGGAGTCCTGGATTAGGGGGTGTTCGGGTAGCCGGACTATACCTTCAGCCGGACTCCAGGACTATGAAGATACAAGATTGAAGACTTCGTCCCGTGTCCGGATGGGACTTTCCTTGGCGTGGAAGGCAAGCTTGGCGATGCGGATATTTAGATCTCCTACCATTGTAATCAACTTTGTGTAACCCTAACCCTCTCTGGTGTCTATATAAACCGGAGGGTTTTAGTCCGTAGGACAACTTCATCATACAACAATCATACCATAGGCTAGCTTTTAGGGTTTAGCCTCCTTGATCTCGTGGTAGATCTACTCTTGTACTACCCATATCATCAATATTAATCAAGCAGGACGTAGGGTTTTACCTCCATCAAGAGGGCCCGAACCTGGGTAAAACATCGTGTTCCTTGCCTCCTGTTACCATCCGGCCTAGACGCACAGTTCGGGACCCCCTACCCAAGATCCGCCAGTTTTGACACCGACACCTCTCATTGCTATGCATCTCATAGATAGATCTTGCGTGATCGCAGGAATTTTTTTTGAAATTGCATGCTACGTTCCCCAACAGTGGCATCCGAGCCAGGTCTATGCGTAGATGATATGCATGAGTAGAACACAAAGAGTTGTGGGCAATCATAGTCATACTTCTTACCACCAATGTCTTATTTTGATTTGGCGGTATTGTTGGATGAAGCGGCCTGGACCAACCTTACATGACCACGTTCATGAGACCGATTCCAACGACAAACATGCAACTTGTTTTGCATAAAGGTGGCTAGCGGGTGTAAGTTTCTCCAGCTTTAGTTGAATCGAATTTGACTACGGCTGGTCCTTGTTGAAGGTTAAAATAGCAAACTTGACGAAACATCATTGTGGTTTTGATGCGTAGGTAAGAACGGTTCTTACTAGAAGCCCGTAGCAGCCACGTAAAACTTGCAACAACAAAGTAGAGGACGTCTAACTTGTTTTGCAGGGCATGCTGTGATGTGATATGGTCAAGACATGATGTGATATACGTTGTTGTATGAGATGATCATGTTTTGTAAAAGTTATCGGCAACTGGCAGGAGCCTTATGGTTGTCGCTTTATTGTATGAAATGCAATCGCCATGTAATTGCTTTACTTTATCACTATGAGATAGCGATTGTTGTAGAAGCAATAGTTGGCGAGATGACAACGACGCTACAGTGGAGATCAAGGTGTCAAGCCGGTGATGATGGAGATCATGACGGTGCTTTGGAGATGGAGATCAAAGGCACAAGATGATGATGGCCATATCATGTCACATATTTTGATTGCATGTGATGTTTATCTTTTATGCATCTTATTTTGCTTAGTACGGTGGTAGCATTATAAGATGATCCCTCACTAAAATGTCAAGGTATAAGTGTTCTCGCTGAGTATGCACTGTTGCGACAGTTCGTCGTGTCGAGACACCACGTGATGATCGGGTGTGATAAGCTCTATGTTCACATACAACGGGTGCAAGACAGTTTTGCATGTGTGGAATACTCGGGTTAAACTTGACGAGCCTAGCATGTACAGACATGGCCTCGGAACACTGAGATCGAAAGGTCGAACGTGAATCGTATAGTAGATATGATCAACATAGAGATGTTCACCATTGAAAACTACTTCATCTCATGTGATGATCAGACATGGTTTAGTTGATACAGACCACATGATCATTTAGATGACTTGAGGGATGTCTAAGTGGGAGTTCTTAAGTAATATGATTAATTGAACTTAAATTTATCATGAACTTAGTCCTGATAGTTTTTGCATATCTATGTTGTAGATCAATGGCCCCTGCTACGATTCCCTTGAATTTTAATGCGTTCCTAGAGAAAGCTAAGTTGAAAGATGATGGTAGCAACTGCACGGACTGGGTTCGTAACTTGAGGATTATCCTCATTGCTACACAGAAGAATTACGTTCTTGATGCACCGCCTGATGCAAGGCCTGGTGGAGGAGCAACTGCTGACGTTGTGAACGTCTGGCAAGCTAAATCTGATGACTACTCAATAGTTCAGTGCGCCATGCTTTACGGCTTAGAATTGGGACTCAGAGACGTTTTGAACGTCATGGAGCATATGAGATGTTTCAGGAATTGAAGTTAATATTTCAAGCAAATGCCCGAGTTGAGAGATATGAAGTCTCCAACAAGTTCTATAGTTGCAAGATGGAGGAGAACAGTTCTCAGTGAACACATACTCAGAATATCTGGGTACCATAACCACTTGACTCAGTTGGGAGTTATTCTTCTAGATGATAGTGTCGTTGATGGACTTCTTCAATCACTGCCACCAAGCTATAAAGGCTTCGTGATGGACTATAATATGCAAGGGATGAACAAGACAATTCCCGAGCTCTTCACAATGCTCAAGGCTGCGGAGATAGAAATCAAGAAGGAGCATCAAGTGTTGATGGTTAACAAGCCCACTAGTTTCAAGAAAAAGGGAAAAGGAAAGAAGGGGAACTTCAAGAAGAATATTAAGCAAGTTGCTGCTTCCGGGAAGAAGCCCAAGTCTAGACCTAAGCCTAAAACTGAGTGCTTCTACTGCAAAGGGACTGGTCACTGGAAGTGGATCTGCCCCAAGTATATGGCGGATAAGAAGGATGGCAAAGTGAACAAAGGTATATTTGATATACATGCTATTGATGTGTACCTTACTAATGCTCGTAGTAGTGCCTGGGTATTTGATACTGGTTCTGTTGCTCATATTTGCAACTCGAAACAGGGACTACGGATTAAATGAAGATTGGCTAAGGACGAGGTGACGATGCACGTCGAAAATGGTTCCAAGGTCGATGTGATCGCCGTCGGCACCTACCTCTACATCTACCTTCGGGATTAGTTTTAGACCTGAATAATTGTTATTTGGTGCCAGCGTTGAGCATGGATATTATATTTGGATCTTGTTTGATGCGGGACGGTTATTCATTTAAATCAGAGAATATTAGTTGTTCTATTTATATAAGTAATATCTTTTATGGTCATGCACCCCTGATGAGTAGTCTATTTTTGTTGAATCTCGATCATGGTAATACACATATTCATAATATTGATGCCAAAAGATGCAAAGTTGATAATGACAGTGCAACATATTTGTGGCACTGCCGTTTAGGTCATATTGGTGTAAAACGCATGAAGAAACTCCATGTAGATGGGCTTTTGGAATCACTTGATTATGAATCATTTGATGCTTGCGAACCATGCCTTATGGGCAAGATGACTAAGACTATGTTCTCCGGAAGAATGAAGAGAGCAACTAACTTATTGGAAATAATACATACCGATGTATGCGGTCCGATGAGTGTTGAGGCTCGTGGCGGGTATCGTTATTTTTTAACATTCACAGATGATTTGAGCAGATATGGGTATATCTACTTAATGAAACATAAGTCTGAAACATTTGAGAAGTTCAAAGAATTTCAGAGTGAAGTGGAAAATCATCGTAACAAGACAATAAAGTTTCTACAATCAGATCGCGGAGGCGAATATTTGAGTTACGAGTTTTGTCTTCATTAAAAACAATGTGGAATAGTTTCGCAACTCACGCCACCTGGAACACCACAGCGTATTGGTGTGTCTGAACATCGTAACCGTACTTTATTAGATATGGTGCGATCTATGATGTCTCTTACCGATTTACCACTATCGTTTTGGGGTTATGCATTAGGGACGGATGCATTCATGTTAAATAGGGCACCATCTACATCTGTTGAGACGACACCGTATGAAATGTGGTTTGTCAAGAAACCTAAGTTGTCGTTTCTTAATGTTTGGGGTTGCGATGCTTATGTGAAAAAGCTTTAGCCTGATAAGCTCGAACCCAAATCAGAGAAGTGCGTCTTCATAGGATACCCAAAAGAAACTGTTGGGTACACCTTCAATCACATATCAGAAGGCAAGATATTTGTTGTTAAGTATGGATCCTTTCTAGAGAAGGAGTTTCTCTCGAAAGAAGTGAGTGGGAGAAAAGTAGAACTTGATGAGGTAATTGTACCATCTCTTGGATTGGAAAGAAGTTCATCACAGAAAACTGTTCCCGTGATGCCTACACCAATTACTGAGGAAGCTAATGATGATGATCATGAAACTTCAGATCAAGTTACTACCGAACCTCGTAGGTCATCCAAAATATGTTCCGCACCAGAGTGGTACGGTAATCCTGTTCTGGAAGTCATGTTACTGGACCATGGCGAACCTACGAACTATGAGGAAATGATGATGAGCATAGATTCTGTGAAATGGCTTGAGGCCATGAAATTTGAGATGGGATCCATGTATGAGAACAAAGTGTGGACTTTGGTTGACTTGCCCGATGATCGGTAAGCCATAGAGAATAAATGGATCTTCAAGAAGAAGACTGACGCTGATGGTAATGTTACTATCTACAAAGCCCGACTTGTTGTGAAAGGTTTTTGACAAGTTCAAGGAGTTGACTACGATGAGACCTTCTCACCCGTAGCGATGCTTAAGTCTGTTCGAATCATGTTAGCAATTGCCGCATTTTATGATTATGAAATCTAGCAAATGGACGTCAAAACTACATTCCTTAATGAATTTCATAAAGAAGAGTTGTATATGATGCAACCAGAAGGTTTTGTCGATCCTAAAGGTGTTAACAAAGTGTGCAAGCTTCGGCGATCCATTTATGAACCGGTGCGAGCATCTCATAGTTGGAATATACGCTTTGATAGTGTGATCAAACCATATGGTTATACAGACTTTCGGAGAAGCCTGTATTTACAAGAAAGTGAGTGGGAGCTTTGTAGCATTTATAATATAATATGTGATGACATATTGTTGATTGGAAATGATATAGAATTTCTGGATAGCATAAAAGGATACTTGAATAAGAATTTTTCAATGAAAGACCTCGATGAAGCTGCTTATATATTGGGCATCAAGATCTATAGAGATAGATCAAGATGCTTAATTGGACTTTTACAAAGCACATACCTTGATAAAGTTTTAAAGAAGTTCAAAATGGATCAGTGAAAGAAAGGGTTCTTGCTTGTGTTACAAGGTGTGAAATTGAGACAGACTCAATGCCCGACCACTGCAGAAGATAGAGAGAAAATGAAAGTCATTCCCTATGCCTCAGCCATAGGTTCTATCATGTATGCAATGTGTGTACCAAACCTGATGTGTGCCTTGCTATAAGTTTAGTAGGGAGGTACCAAAGTAATCCAGGAGTGGATCACTAGACAACGGTCAAGAACATCCTGAAGTACCTGAAAAGGACTAAGGATATGTTTCTCGTTTATGGGGGTGACAAAGAGCTCGTCGTAAATGGTTACGTCGATTCTAGCTTTGACACTGATCCGGATGACTCTAATCACAAACCAGATACGTATTTATATTGAATGGTGGAGCTGTCAGTTGGTGCAGTTCCAAGCAAAGCGGAGTACATAGCTGCTTTGGAAGCAGCAAATGAAGGAGTTCATATCCGATCTAGGTGTAATACCTAGTGCATCGGGTCCAATGAAAATCGTTTGTGACAATACTGGAGCAATTGCCTAAGCGAAGGAATCCAGATTTCACAAGAGAACCAAACACATCAAGAGACGCTTCAACTCCATCCATGATCAAGTCAAGGAGGGAGACATAGAGATTTTCAAGTGGGAGACTGGAGGAAATATGCCCTAGAGTTGGAATATATGCTTTGATGGGTGTTAGAATCATTACAATGTAATCTAGATTATTCACTCTAGTGCAAGTGGGAGACTGGAGGAAATATGCCCTAGAGGCCATAATAAAGTTGTTATTTATATTTCCTTATATCATGATAAATGTTTATTATTCATGCTAGAATTGTTTTAACCGGAAACTTGATACATGTGTGAATACATAGACAAAACAAAGTGTCCCTAGTATGCCTCTACTCCACATCAGGTCTGGTACCTCCCTAATCAAATCAAAGATGGTTAAGTTTCCTGACCATAGACATGTGTTGTCATTTGATGAATGGGATCACATCATTAGGAGAATTATGTGATGTACAAGACCCATCTGTTAGCTTAGCATAATGATCGTTAAGTTTTATTGCTATTGCTTTCTTCATGACTTATACATATTCCTTTGACTGAGATTATGCAACTCCTGAATACCGGAGGAATACCTTGTGTGCTATCAAACGTCACAACATAACTGGGTGATTATTAAGATGCTCTACAGGTATCTCCAAAGGTGTTTGTTGGGTTGGCATAGATCGAGATTAGGATTTGTCACTCCGAGTATCGGAGAGGTATCTCTGGGCCCTCTCGGTAATGCACATCATGATAAGCCTTGCAAGCAATGTTACTAATGAGTTAGTTGCAGGATGATGCATTACAGAATAAGTAAAGAGACTTTCTGCAAACGAGATTGAACTAGGTATGAAGATACCAACGATCGAGTCTCGGGCAAGTAACATACCGATGACAAAGGGAATGACGTATGTTGTCATTGCGGTTTGACCGATAAAGATCTTTGTAGAATATGTAGGAACCAATATGAGCATCCAGGTTCCGCTGTTGGTTATTGACCGGAGATGTGTCTCGGTCATGTCTACATAGTTCTTGAACCCGTAGGGTTCGCACGCTTAACGTTCGATGATGATTTGTATTATGAGTTATGTGTTTTGGTGACCGATGATTGTCCGGAGTCCAGGATGAGATCACGGACATGACAAGGAGTCTCGAAATGGTCAAGAGGTAAAGATTGATATATTGGACGATAGTATTCGGACACAGAAATGGTTCCGGAGTGTTTTGGGAATTTATCGGAGTACCGGGGGGGGGGGTTACCGGAACCCCCCAGGGGAAGTAATGGGCCATAGGGGAGAGGCAAGGCAGCCCACCAGGAGGTGGCGCGTGGCCTCCCCCATGGGGAGTCTGAATTGGACAAGGGGAGGGTGCGCGGCCCCCCTTCCCTTCTCCCTCTCCATCTCCTTCCCCCTTTACCCCTCCAGTAAAAGGAAGGATGGTCCGAATTGGAGTTGGAGTCCTAGTAGGACTCCTCCCCACTTGGGGGCGCGCCTAGGCCAGCCTCCTCCATCTCCCTCCTTTATATACGGGGGCGGGGGCACCTCTAAGCACATCAATTCTTTCTTAGCCGTGTGCGGTGCCCCCCTCCATTGTTTACTCCTCCGGTCATCTTGTTGTAGTGCTTAGGCGAAGCCCTGCGCGGATCACATCACCATCACCGTTACCACGCCGTCGTGCTGACGAAACTCTCCATCGACACTTTGCTAGATCAAGAGTTCGAGGGATATCATCGAGCTGAACATGTGCAGAACTCGGAGGTGTCGTATGTTCGGTGCTTCATCGGTAGAAGCGAGAAGACGTTTGACTACATCAACCGTGTTAAGCTAACGCTTCTGCTTTCGGTCTACGAGGGTACATGGACACACTCTCCCCCTCTCGTTGCTATGCATCTCCTCGATAGATCTTGCGTGGTCGTAGGAATTTTTTTGAAATTGCATGCTACGTTCCCCAACATTCGATACGAGCATCTCAACTCATTACCCCTTAATTCAAATATGTTATAAACTCTGCCATGGCAGAAAAATCATGTACTACGTTCAGAACACCAACACACCATTGTTTTAATCATTTTTCTAACCCACTTAACATTTTTTGCGATACCGGATATTTTCTGTGACACTACAAATCATCACAGAATATGCACATGCCTAATGACGGCCAAATACGTCGCCAAAAATCAGGCTAGAACGTCACCAAAGTTGCTGAGGGCGCTCCCCAGGAGGAAAACAATTGGTGATGGTTGACCGTCACATAAAATGATCTTTGGTGACGTTTTCTGTTTCGTCTCCGGGGGTTTTGTCATGGAATATAGCAGATTTTGTAGTCTAGGCTTGGCATACCATGGCCCATGTTGTATGTCGGCTCTCGTGGGGACCACACCATTGTGGAAAGCGCCCCCTCCCCCTTGTTGAAATTAAATATCTTCATGTGCCAGCTCCTACATGACTGCCTCTCATTGGGGACAGTGGTGGTCAAGTGACATGGGCCTGGAGGTGGGCTCTGCCCTTTGTGTGGTGTCCTAGAGATGGGTAGCCACATTTTCTTCACTTGTTTCACTACCCGTTTTGGTGGTGTGTTGTCCGTGAGGCTCTAGGACCTCAATGGGACGCCCTAGACCTGGCTGAGTTTATGGAAACTCGGGCCATCCAGGCCGGTAGGAGGAGCCACCACTTCTAGTTAGTGTTCACAATGATGACTTGTACCGTTTGAACGATGCATAAAAAGATGATTATCGAGCGGGTCTTCTTACGATGGGTCATTGATTCTATCGTCAAGTTTCTAACTTTTTTACATCACGAGCACCCACTCTCTAGGCAGCGGGACCAAGACCGGTTAGGCAGCATGATGGACGCGCTGACTGCGGTAGGACGCCGCCTTTCTACTACTCCGTCCCGCAATGTAAGACATTTTTTCAAGTTGTTTTAAGATGCAAAAACATCTTATATTTTGGGATGGAGTGGGTATTTTTTATTAGGGCTGTTTGTGTTGTTGCCCTAGCAGACTTATAGTTACGTATCCTACATTTAAATATTGGGTTGTTAAATTTATAAAGCAAGATGAAAGTCTGTTTTCGAGAGCTTCGCTCAAAGTGTAGAAATAAACCACCACCACTAAATTAAGCAGTCGGCACCCACATCCATCCAAGTAACTAATATATGTGCCTGCATTTATTCCAAGTTGCTACTTAATTTGTGGCAACATATGTTGTCATGATCCATTCTGAGGCAGGGCTGTTTGTGTGATCTACGTACACTAGGTAGTACTACCAGTATCTGGTCAGGACGTGACGTCCCGACGGCTCTGATCATATCTGACGGGGATGCATGCTAGCTACTCATTGCCTCGTTTGCCCTAGCATGCAGCCTAGCAAATAAGAGGTCCCGGAGTACGTACTACTAGTACTGCAGAAGTATATCAATATCTATGCATGCACGCCCCTGCAACAAGCAAAGTGTAGTTGCAGCATCTCCATATTCATGTTTCTACAGAGGCCCCGGAGTAAATCGTCAGAAGTCAAAGTCAAAGCCTTTCACCAGAATAACATAGTGTATTTGAAATCCTAATGTAATTGCATGCACATGGTCCAGGCAAAACCGTAAAAGTCCAGCGGCAGTTATCAGTTTCATATTTCATACCACTACGTTTGTAACATTTTGCATATCCAATGGACAAGAAAGCAGCAGCACCACTAAATCATCAAACCTCAAACCACACACACACTGGCTGCTGGGAATATATATATATATATATATATATATATATATATATATATATATATATATATAGGGATACATATATGGTTCGAATTTTATAGAGGGAACAAAAGACATCAACAAATTAAACAAGCAGTGCTAATTGGTTCGATAACTCCTTTTTTCTGCACGTAAAATGGAGTAGACATAAACGATCTTCAGGACATTTTTCACAAGTCCAGTCTTCAGCTTAGTGAATACGTCCTCGGGTCATTTTATCTGCTCGGATGTTAACAGGCGCATTAGAGGGTGAAACAAAAGAGCTAACAACTGAGCCAATATTAAACATAATGCATCGACCTCCTTAACTGCGCTACTCCAATCATTCATGTTTATAAGACTGTAAGTATTTTAAATAAACATTGACCCTTAATGTGATCACCAAAGCATTGTTACATGTCACGAAAATATATCATTTGAATCTTCTTTTAAATGTGAGTCCAATTATACATTTTTTGTGGCATGTAAGTAATATTCTGTTGATCAAATTAGTGGTCAACTTTTAAAAAGAATACGTGTAGGCCTTATAAAAATGTGAAATGATACTATTCACAAACTATAGCCGCCTTTGGCTAATATGGAAAGTGCTGTTCTGTCTTCTTAATTAACGTAAATTCAACAGGTTGGCAATGTATATGCTAAAATAAGTGTCAGCTATTTTTAAAAGGAAGGGTCAAAAAGAGCCCAACTTTGAATTAATAAAGTCATCAACCGACCAGAATTAACAGATGTGTCAACTTTAAATCAGGACTACAACTACAAACTCTGTGTTTTCTAAATCTAAGTAGATGCCCTGAGCCGTCCAATGTCTCCGCATTGGGACTTGCGGACAGATTGGGAGATCAAGATTAAATCAGAGGGCTATCCCATCAACTTAGGCATAAGAAAATTCAGTCTACTCATATTAGCCATAGACGAAGTCCAATAATATTAGGTGCAATATATCGATTATTGTTCCTAAAATATGGCTCAATGTATCATTTACAACAAATAAATATTCCACCACAGAATTAGTGTACTCATTTTCTCGCAATAGGACATTATCATCAGTTAATTTATTTCTACTTGTAGCACAAAATAAGTGTGTGACAAACTAAATATGCCGGTCAGGATTAGCTAGCTGTAGGTTGGCACATATAGAGTATAGAGAGTGCAGAGACAAACACACGAGAGCCTTTTAGTACTTATGTTTTAGATCTTTCAACATTTTCCTTTTTTTAATCTTTACTTCAAGGGAACACTTGTGCATGCACGACATGAAATATCAACTATTGTACGTACGCATCCAGATCGGCTGCAAAGTCATCTAGTACGGGAACACACTCTTTTTGCATTCAAGGTTATATATATAGCAGTACATAAATTAAGATATATGTTTTATTACCATGACCATGAGAGATGATATGCTGTTTCTTCGATACTTCCGAAAATAAATCACCTAATTAAAGATGGAACGATCGATAAACTGAGTTACAAAATGTTTTCCTACATGTGCTACACGTACAGTTGCCTAAGAAATTGTTGATTGTATTTCTTGTAAGTCAGATAAATTGTTCATTGGAATGTGTGGGCAAAGCATGCACATACATGTACTAGCTAGTAATTTCACATTGGTGTTCAACAGGAAGCAATCAGAAACCGATGCAGTTCAAGCTAGCTGAGTTGAAAGTACACTCCTGATTATGCTTGTATGTACAATGAGCAAACCAACAGGAGCACAGTGCAAACATAATTGTCCATCTCGAAACCCCAAATTGGGCAAAATTAAATCAACTTGGATTTGCATGCATGCATCGAACTCAGCATATACAGTGCTAGCTTCCTGGTGTGAAAAAAGAGTACTACTGTGTTTACTATACCCATGGTTTTCACTTTCAGTGAATCGAATTTCAGTAATTTCAGCAGACATTGAAATATTACGTTTTGGCCAAAATATTTCAGAAATTTCAGTATAGCACAACAATTCCAATATTTTTCAAAATATTTTTAAATTTTTTCAAATTTTTAATTGAATTCAAGTGAATATTTCGGTCATTTGGCTGAAATGGAAACTGAAATCACTGAAATTCATTGAATTTCAGTGATTTCGGTTGGTGCTGAAATTCTTCTGAAACTGAAATTGAAAACCATGACTATACCATATGAAATGAATGATCCAAGAAAATATATATATAAATATGGGAGCGCAATAGAATACTGCATGAGCACAATGGAAAGTAATTAAACGGAAACGTAACAATTGAGCATGTGTGGCAACGAAAGCCGAACCTGCCAAAGATCGATCGATGGATGTCGGATCGAACGGAGGGGGCTACTGCGCGGCGGTGTGCCTCTCGTCCCCGCCGGCCGTGCCAGGTTTCAAGAACGGTCCGCCGCTCAGCGGGCCGAGGCCGGACACCGGCCCGACGCCCATGGCTGATGTGTACCCGAAATCGTAGCCGCCGCTGCCGCTGCCGCCGTTCACGCCGAGTCTCGCGACAGCGCCCTCCCCCTCGTAGCTCCTGGCCAGCATCTGCACGGCCGCGAACTGGTCGTGCCCGAACCCAAGACCCGCGCCGATCGCCGTGGAGTGGCTGATGTTGATGAAGTTCTGCGTGCAGTTGGGCACCGTGTTGCCGATGAAATCCGCCATTGCCGGCGCCCCGTTGCACCCCACAGACGCCGAGACCGCCACCGCCGCAGCCGCCTAGATGCAAAACTCGCGCAGTTAAGACGAGCAAATTCGCGACATGTATAATAACTAGAGAAATACAGTTGATGCATTCTATCATTGAGTACATAATTACTACCTGGTACTTTGAGAGTTCGTATCTGGCGCGGCTGAGGTCCTGCTGGAGCTGGCGGAGCTGGTGCTGTAGGACAGAGATGACGCCGACGCAGCCGTAGACGGGGTCGCGGAGGCGCATGTCGGCCTCGTAGGCGAGCGAGTTCACCGCGTCCTCCCGCTGGTACGGGTTCAGCTCGTTGAGCAGCTTGGTGACGTTGCTGGCGCCGAAGACGCGGTGCACGTGGACGAACTTCTGCGGGTTGTCCGGCGGGAAGTAGGGCGCGAACACGCAGTCGGGCTGGCACTTGCGCCGGAGGAACTTGCAGGCCGCGCACGGCGAGCCCGTGCCGGCCGCCCCGGAGCTCGCGGCGCCAACCGCCGCCGCCGAGGATGCCATGGTGATCACCGAGCCTGGAAACGATGACGCCGATGAGGAGGCCATCGATCGATGGGTGGGTCGGTCTAGCTTCCTGGCGAAGGAGAGATCCAAATCCCAAGCAAGAAAGAGAAGACAGACGGTCAGGCGTGACGGTTTCCCTTCTGGAAAGTTTGGTATGGGAAATTGGAGCAGCAAAAGGAAATGGGGAAGGGGAATGGATCATAAATTTTATTCTTGCCATATCTGCACACACACTGCCCAGATGGCATGAAGCTATTCTAAGGAAGTGCAGATTATTCTTCGATACCTCTACGAAATTAGAAAAACTTGACGTAACTGTATATTTCTCTTGACAAAAATGGTCGAGACAGATCAGTAGAATTTATTTGTTCACCGATTTGGTCCTTGGATCCTGATTTTAGTTTCCTTCTCATCAGAGTGGGAGAGCATGCGCCTTGGCAAGGCTGCTCCGCACATGGGCTACTGCCTACTGCTATCCCATTCCCATCCAACAACGCAAGATCAATATAGAGCAATAAGAGGGCAATAGGAGGCAGTGAGGCTGTGGGCATTTGTGCTTGATGGGATCAAAACACCATAAAAGACGTAGGATTAGTTAACAGTCAGGCACCAAGAAAGAAGCAGGAGGAAATCAAAGAATCAAAGAACTAGGAAAGAAAGAAGTCGGCGAGAAAGAAGAAGAAGGTAGCATAAGGGAGAGAAGAACAAATTAAAGAAGGAAGCAAATGGATCCAAGGCCGGCGTACGGTGAGCGGCAGAGTAGAGTACGCACCCTTTCTGTGGGACGAAGTTTTCTGCTCACTTCGTGCAGCTGCCGCGCGCTGACCTGAATCGCCTCTCTGCTACTTTTCCTCGTATTTGGCTAGCTGCTGCGTCCCCCTTTTATCTCTCTCTCTCTCTCTCTCTCTCTCTCTCTCTCTCTCTCTCTCTCTCTCTCTCTCTCATGTTCTCTAGCTAGCTATGGTAGTTACTCCACTTGGCTGTTTGTTGTAGAGAAAAAATGGAGTATGAAAGTGACGACCAAAAGATGGTGCAAGCAGCTGCGTGGTTCAAAATAAATGGCCTCTTTCTTCAGTACTGGAGGTTCAAATGGAATGGAGAGTTTCTGATTTTGGGTGTTCTCCAAGATCATTCTGATGGATGATACTATATGCATGCACACCTTATGTGGTAAGAATTATTTTATTGTGATACAGATTACGTATATTTATATGTTTTTTAGTATTGTATATTTATATTGTTAATTATCTGGATCCTTTTGTAGAGAAATATTCACCTTGAACCCTTGATCTTAGTTTTTGGTCTTTATTCAATAGATCCAATGGGCACCCGCCACTATTAGAGACATAATACTCCTCTAAAGAATGTTGGAGTACCTGCCTCCTGGTGGCTCGCCGTGCAAGAGCGCCCTCTGCGCCATCTTTTCTGTGCGGACTCCCCGCACCCAGTCGTCTTTCCTTGTGGGGTCCATGACGCTTGGGCCACGGGTGCAGCCGAGACCACCTCTCTATGGTGTTCATCATCGCACGACGGGAAAGGCAGGTCGGCCCATCGGTGTATTCGCCCCCTACGGGGCCGCATTACTCATGCGAGCCGAACACACCAGTGCGCCCGGCTCAACATGTGATTGTCCACTCAGTCGGCCCTGACGGCCACCCGGCCATGGGTCGTGGCGGCGAGAAGCCTCCATAGTAGGACATGTGTTGGATGGCTCGAGGCGTTGGCCTTGCATCGCATGTGCTGCCCCATGCATTTGAGAGGTGGCTATCCTGACTCTCTACCCACTCGGCTGGTGGTGGGGTCCGATGGGGCGCTGTGAGGTACTTTCATCGTCTGGTCTTGTTCTGATCTGGAAGTGCTTTGCGAACCCGGGCTCTTTCTATCACTCGCCCCGGGTGGTGAGTGTGTTTTGGGATGTCTACTTGGCTTATACGTCACCGGGTCTGGTCGGTTTTGTTGTGAACAGTGTGGTATAATAAGTCTACGAGGGAAAGTCTGGGTGATAGATTATTGTCCTAAGTTATGAGTTATAGCATGAGGATTGAATAGGAACCCAAGATCATAACACTATGTTTTATTTGTCTTAATTACTCTTAGTGTTTTTGTATGCTTGCTAACAGTATAATCATAAGTATACATGAGTCAATGGTTTTGCAGTATATAATTTTTTTGCGGGTTGCAGTATATAAGTTTATGATTTATCCACATGAAAAAAAAATAAGTATCTTGGATCAACGCAAAAAAATTCTGAATTTAATAACTGGGTGATATAGTCATGTCATCCTCGAGAATGGTTTAGTTAATATAAGAACACAACCGGCTTGTCCTCAACACAATTAAGGATTGATCAACTTGTTTCACTCTTTTGATTTCGTTGTTCTTTTAGTACTCGCAATAATCCTATCAACCTAAGCACACATACGCCACTCTTTCCAGTTTGAACAGTAATTCCTAACTAATTTCTATAGACCAATTTCTTCTACTCCTTTTTGGATTTGATTGTCTTCTTATCAGGATCTAAAATCTATCCCCAATACTTATGGGTATAAATCTCAAGGGAGCTCGTCATTTCTATAGAGGCCCTGAGCCGGCAGCACAGAGCAATACTAGTGGCAAACACTTATAACTGCTTAGTGTGTCGGGTTGTCAAGATCGATTTCTGCCCAAATCAATGGAGTGACTCTCATCGAAAGATCAACCCCCTAGCGAGGCACATCAATACCGTCTATCTTGATGTTCATTGATGAATGTGTATGCAACCATGTGCAATGTTTGGTATGTGAGAATGTTTATATGCATATGAATGTGATGTGAGATATGTAATATACATATTGAGAATATGTGATATGTGTACTCATAAGAAATAAAAACAGTGAGTCAAAACCTTATATAAAGACACAAATGTTGCATTAGTTTTTGCTTCAACAAATACAAGAGCAATGTATTAATGAGTGACCCACGAATGTGTATTATGCATATTTAATCTTAGGAGCATGAATAGAAGAGGGCTCTACTTGCATAACTGAAAATCATAAGCCAAATCCTTCAACACAACAATGTCCCAAGCGTACCAAACCATATATAATCTCTGCAGTCTCAACAACTTTTTCTACAGTCCCCATGCCAACGCATCACAAACCCTAGCTAGCAGTCTTCACTAGTTCCTGTCTTCTAATACCATCACCCTATAACATGTCATACCATTTAATGCATGTAGTTAGAATATAAACATGATTGAGGGGCCTTTTCTCACCCGCTGCGCAGCTCTCTCACATTCAATACCATGATAGTCACAACTCATGTTGCAAGGGTGCTCTCATCATGCTCCACAAGGCTAAAGACATTGGTGAGTTTTACACAATCATGACCGACTATGTCACAAATGATATAAAGATATGCTTTGTCATGATCATTAGCAAGTCTAAAATCTAGCACATACAAAGATTTGCGTCATCCTAAATGAAGTAAAAAAATTAATTGTTTTCCACTAAATGGATCGAGAGAGGACACGTGATGTCCGGACTCACCATGTGTTATTTGGTTTTAGTTTGCGGGAAAACGAACTTCCGGACCAGTTCGTGGACCGATGGAGTACCTTGTTGGATAACGGTCCACATGTATGCGGACAGTTGAGGGTCTGTGTTAAAGATGTCCTAATGCCTAAAATTTACTAATATAGTTAGCAAGTAGACATGTCCGAAACACCATATATTTTACCGATGAAGGGAGTAGTTTATTTTATGAAATTGTGATGCGACCTCACTTGCATTTTTTTTTTGTGATGCAACTATATGGGCTAGCACAAGGAAACTAACCTTCTCAGCCCGACCTCAAATGAGCTCGGGTGAACAGTAAAATTGGAAAAAGAAATTGAACTTTTGGTGACAAACATTGACAAAAGTTCTAAGAGCTTGCCAAATTCATCATGAAATCACATTTGTGAAAATCGTGGCAAAAGAAAAAAGAAAATCAGGGCTCCAAAATACTTTCGAAAGTACCATTTTCTGAGTATCATTTTTTTGCCATGACTTCCACAAATATGATTTGATAAAGAATCTTTACCGACTCTTAGGTAAAAAAAGTCAGTTTATTTTATTTTATTTTACTGTTTATCCGAGCTCATTGAACTCGGGCCGAGAAACTCCGCGGCCAGCTCTTTTTATCACTCGCACCTGCAAGGAACACTAAACCCCAATCATTGGAGCCTTAATAAATGGGCAAAATCCAGCCCCAAGCGAACCTGCCCGTCGTTGATAGTGGTGTGATGGATGAATTGATGGTGGGTGCACTGCACCACACACCCTGGCTAATTCCATGTGTCCCACGGACCTGGGTACCTGACCGGCGTGCAGGCAGCGCTGCCAAACCCCTTACCTCGGCAATAAATCCCCTCGAATTTCCACATGACGGGAGCCTCAGTGTCTCAGAAGTCAGAATTAATTCAGGCAGGCAGGCGGGCAGGCAGGACAGGCAGGGGAGGGGTCCGGCACTCCGGCGTGGTACCGGACGGTGTACGTGCAACTCTGGCCTCTGGCGCTCGTCTCTTGCAATTTACTTGGCTATCTGGTTTTAATCTCTCGATCGGTCCATCTCTAGCTTCGCGCTGCATGCATGTTAATTCCCCAGACATGTCGTGGTACGCCGGTGTAACATTTATTTTGTCGGTCAGGGCCGGCCGATCGAGCGCGCGCGCGCGCGTACGTACCACGCACGTCCTTCCTCCTACGAGTCGTGCATGCACGCATGATTGTTCGTCAAGTGCCCCTGCATGCGGCCCACGCGCCCGCCCATGGCCCGGCCATGGTGCTGCCTTTCATTTTCGGTTCGGTTACTGTGGTCCAAGCAGTACGTGGCCATATATCCATGTCATGACCGTTTTTGCTGTAGCCACTTGCTCGACAATACCGGCGCCAGTATGGAGAGGTATGTACAGTCTTTACATACGTACGGAGTATATCAGATTGTAAGAACGGTGCGTTTCACTCGCGAGATTTTCTTTTCAAAAAGAAGAATAGCACCCGGCCTCTGCATCGGACTTGCTTCGCTCTCGAGAAATGAACTTGTCTCAGCAATTTGTGTGGGTCATCGGATGTATGTTTTGTTTTACCGGACCAGCGAGCTACCGGGGGTTGCTCTGAAGGCGAAGCTTCAAGAGCGTAACGTGGTGGCACTAGTGGATCGCTAGCTCACTGAGTATGCAGGGCGGGGCAGCCGGCAGGGGCATGCAGCCAGCCGGAGGTGGGTACGGCCGGCCGGTGGGGTGTTGCGCGCGGTCCTCACGGCCGGCCGTCCGCGGCGGTCGGTCGAGATCTACGAGAGATATGTGCAGCAGCGCTAGCAGTTGGGCTGTTGGTCGATGGATCGGCACGCCCCGGCGTACCAGAACTGCGCGCCCCAGCAATAAATAGCCGCTCGCGCGCTAAAATTAGCCGAAATACGCCGCGGGCTGTTGATCAGGTCCGGCCGGTGGGGCGGCAGGCTCCGGCGACACCGGCGGCATGGCTCTCGCGCGGGCTGGCACATCATTCTTCCTGGTACTCCTCGTCCTCCATCAGCCCACGCGCACGTCACGCGTGGAGAATGGAGATGAAGCCAAGGATCACTCAGTACGTGTAGCTATCTAGACTAGACTAGGCGCGGCCATGACCATGCAATGGCCAGCCGAACGATCGGCCCAGCAGCCAGCAGGAAGCCTGGTTCCCGTGCACCAGTGGCGGAGCTTGAACGGAAAAGTTGGGCGAGCCAGACTTAAGAAGAGCACAATTTTTTTTCAAATTCTGACTTATAAGGACATGTTACAAGCACCCAGGACACAAGATTGAGCTAGCATATATGTATATATATAATATATATGTATCAAAGTACAGTTCAACCATGAGTCACTATTGATTTAGCTAATACAAAAGTGTCGAAACATTAGACATGGACTTACTCACATACTAGAAATCAACTCTCCGATCCTTCGTGCTTATAAAATCTGCAATGGCATCTTCATGACTGTAGTTCTCCAGAATTCCACCCTCTATGTGTACTAACAAGTTATTAGCCAGATTCTCATCTTCCATCTTATTGCGCAATCTTGTCTTAATGATCTTCATACTAGAAAATGCGCGTTCAGCACTGGCTGTAGAAACTGGAAGGGTAACGAGCAACCGAAGTAATCTGTCAATCAAATTGTAGACGGTATGTCTTCCTGTCTCCACAAGGCATCGACATAGATCAATTAAGGTAGATATGTTTTTCAAATCATCATCCTTGGAAGCATCTGAAACAAAGTGCTTAAGTTGCTGTTGTAATCCATAAATATCTTGGGGAAAATCAGCTGGGTAGTACTTTTTCACCATCTCACATATATCACTAGCTTTGAATCCTCTGAATTTGTTTGTAGGAATCAAGGTGGCGCTAATGGTTAGAAGATCCATTACCTTATCATTGAATCTTCGGCTTAATTCAAATAGTTGAGTGTCCAGTGTTGAGAAGAAAATTTCCACTCGAAAGTAATGCTCCTTGGTGAACTGATCAGGTTGACGACGAGCACGACCACCACGCATGATGTATGTTTCCTCAAAGTCTGGAATGTCAATGGAATGGTTTACACAAAATTCAACAACCGTAGTAATAAATACTTGGTAGCCATCATCTGATCTCAACTCCTGAAGACATTGTTTTGTTGAGGAAACTAGGCGGACAGCATTCACAATATCTTGTGATTTCTTTTGTAAAGCTTGGCCAAGCAATTCTGTTATTTCAAAGATTTCCTTCATCAAACATAAGATAAAAATGAACTCAAATGAGGACAAGTAGCCAAAAGAAGTGTCTGCATCTGCACGAATTGAGCCAATTGATCCATCGGCGGCTATATCTTGGATAACTGAACAAACTGGACCAAACATCTTCATAAGGCTATAAAGTTCTCTAGACGGGGTTGCATAGGACCTAACATCAAATATGCTCTCCTGACGATATCTCTCTGGTCTGGTGGATATTGCCAAATTTGAGGGCGCAATCCAGGATCCCGCTGCAAGAACTCAATACCCCGAAATGCAACAACTTCATTTGTTCGAACTCCTCCATCTTGGTTATGTTGTTGTTCAGGTTGTTGCTGTTCCAATTCAAGCAAGGGCAATACTTGGTCTTCCTCAACTTCAATTGTATCATCTCTTTTCCTTTTAAACACCAAATCAATTCTTTTCTGAGTCCGATTTTCCTTGCCCATGACTACCTCTGCCCGCCTGCTGCCTCTGTTTAATTTGCACAAGATCAGTCTATTAGTTATCACTAGCACTAGCAGTAGTAGACTTGATCACTCGATGTATGGAACTGACCAGAATCAGACTATTGCTTTGCCTTTTAAATTAGGAATTTGGGGGAATATTATTACCTTCCCCTGTTGCCCTGCTGGTTGGTGCGGTGTGTGAACTGTGAAGTGGGATGCACTGATGCAGTGATGCAGCAGGGGGTTGGAGCAGAACAGCCGGGGATTGGAGTTGGAGGAGAACAGCCGCAAGATTCCGGCGGGCGTCGCCGCGGCCAGGGGCGAGGCGGTAGCTTCGCGAACCACGAGATAGTGGGTCGTGGGCGCCTGGGCGAGTGGGCGGCGCGACCGGGCGACGGCGTGAGGGAGCCTGGCAGGGGCGAGGCGGCGAGGGCTAGGCGAGATCCCGCGGGGCGCGGCCGCGCGGGCGTCTCCGGCGGTTGCTCCGCGAGACAGCGGGCGACAAGCTCCGGTGGACGGTGGTGCTCCCTGTGCACGGCGGCTACATCCGGAGAACCTAGCTGAGAGGATGGGGAATCAGAGGATGCGTCTCAGCGTGTGCCTGTGCGTGCCTGAGACGAGAGGATGGGGATGATGTGTCTGTTCGTGGGCTGGGCTAAGATGACATGTAGGTAAAAAAATTTTTGTTAAATTCCTGGGCGGGCCATGGCCCGGTTTAGCCCCTACAGAGCTCCGCCCCTGCCGTGCACACAGATAATCTGGATGTAAAACGTGCCGTGATTTGATCGAATTTCCCGCCCTGCACGCGACGAAGATGGCACCGACGACGTACGTACTCAGGTAACATCTGGCCTTTCAAGGATGTCAGATCAAAGGTGGTGAGTGGTGACTAGCTTTGGGCGGTAGCGACGAAGTCATACGGTAGCTAGAGAAGCTAGCGGAGACGATGGAACGTGGAAGAAAGGAGCTCACGAAAATCTCGCGACCGACGGCGTGAAAATCTGATACGAACCCGAATTCAGCGCCTGTCACGTCTGCCCTGTTCATGGGGCACATGATGCACATGATCAAAGATGGACAGGGCTCTCGATCAGAAGGCGCAGCTCGGAAAACAGCCCAGTCCATGCCCTGTACACGTGATGAGGCAAATTAGGAAACAGCGGTATGTACACACTCGTGTATCGCAACAGTAGCAGGCCACGAGCCCACGATTGACAGTGCTAAGCTAGCATGCATGTACATACGTACGTACGTAGGAGTAGTACATTACATAGCATACGTACAGCTTCGGAGGGTGGTGCATGTGCATGCACGTCGCCTGTTAATTCCGGGGCGAAGCTTGCACCGCTTTCCCGCGGCTCGGCCGTGTCTCACTCGATATCATCTCGAGTCACTTCAAGGGTTCAACTACTGTGATGATGATAAGGAATCGGCGATGCATGGGCCTCATCGCGCACGTACGTACGACAAGGAATTCGATCGATCGTTGTCGGCCGCATTACTGAACACGAATGAACGAACACGCGAGGGGTTTTGGAAGCATGGATTGAGTGGCTACAGCGAAGGGGCGGAAGGCGATCGTTGCCTCTCCGCAGACGCGATCGATCGACGCACGCCCTGAGACATCTGAGATGTTACGGCTGGCAAGGAACGGCATGCATGCACGCACGCAGGATAGAGAAGAGTGGTGTGCGACGGCCGGGCCGCGTGTCCTCGTACTCCCTCCCGGGCCCGGGAACGACGTACGGGTGGAACCATGCACGGAACCAAGTAGGCGAGCAGCAAGCGCGTGCATGGGACTATGGGATGGGATAGCTGTGTGGGAGCTGGGAGGTACGTACGTCGTACGGTGCGTAGGGGCGGCGAGAGGCCGGACAGGGGAGAGAGCACGGAGGAAAGAACCTGAGCAAGCGGCCGGAAACAGGAGCGAGGCCACGAGGAGAGTGCTTCGCATGCGCGCGTCCCCCTGTCGGGGAGAGGTGAATCTGCTCTGCAGTTCAGCACTAGAATGCAATGCACACGAGACTTGCAAAGTCATCTAGGGAGAAAGACAGTGGCGTATGGGAAAAAAGAACAGAATGACTAATTCACATCTAGATGTTTTTTAAGAATGTCACATCTAACTGTTTTTTTTTCTTCAACGCAGTACAGCGATCCCATCCGGCATCGCTAGCTCGCAGCACAGCGATCGCATCCGGCATCGCTCGCTCGCAGCGCTGCCCTGTTGCGGGGTGGGCTTTCTTTTTTTTTTTTTGGGCCGAGTCTGTTGCTGGCTTTACATTTTTTGTTTTTGGGCCGCGCCTGTTTTGCGGGCTTTCTTTTTTTTTTTGGGTCGCGCTTGTTGCGGGCTGTCTTTTTTTTGGCCGCGTCTGTTGCTGGTCGTTAGTTTTCGTTTTGGGGCCATTTTTTATTTTTGGATATTCTTTTTTGCATACAACACATGAGACATTTTTAAAAAATAGATACCTTTTTTACTCATTTTTTTGTTTTTCTATTTTTTCGTGGATACATAAAATGCCAGATAGGGTTGCTACAAGCTTGAATATCGTCAAAAAAGGGATGTCTAGGCTTCGTCTAGTCAATGGGTCCCCTGTTGCATGTCAAGCATCGACTCACAACTAGGGTGTGTGTGTGTGTTTCTGTATGTGTGTTTTATTTGTGCCCCCCCCCCCAGTTGCAAATTCACCATCAACTCGCAATTATGGGACGTGTGTATGTGTGTCGAGGGTCCCTAATTATTGCATGTCGATAACCGACTTGCGACTAGAGTGTATGTGTGTGTGTGTTTTATTCGTGGCCCCCAGTTGCAAGCTGACCACCAACTCGCAACTAGGGGATGTGTGTCCAGGGTCTCCAATTGCATGTCGATAAATGACTTGCAACTAGGGGTGTGTGTGGTTGTGCCTTTTTTGTCAAGGGGTCCCGAGTTGCATGTCAAGCATCGACTTGCAACTAGGGTGTGTGTGTCTGTATGTGTGTTTTATTTTGTGGCCCCCCAGTTGCAAGTTGACCATCAACTCACAACTAGGGGATGTGTGTGTAGAGGGTCCCCAATTGCATGTTGATAACTGACTTGCAACTAGAGTGTGTGCGTGTTTGTCATTTTGTCAAGGGGTCCCCAGTTGCATGTCAAGCATCGACTCGCAACTAGGGGGATGTGTGTGTTTGTTGACGACCCCTAGTTGCAAGTTGACCATCGACTCGCAACTAGGGGTGTGTGTGTGTGTATGTGTGTGTGTGTCTTTATTCGTGGCCCCCAGCTGCAACTTGACCATCAACTCGCAACTAGGGGTTGTGTGTCTATATGTGTGTTTTGTTTGTGGCCCCCCAGTTGCAAGTTGACCATCAACTCGCAAATAGGGGACGTGTGTGTGTGTGTCGAGGGTCCCCAGTTGCATATCGATAATCGACTTGCAACTAGAGTGTGTGCGTGTTTGTCATTTTGTCAAGGGGTCCCAGTTGCATGTCAAGCATCGACTCGCAACTAGGGGGATGTGTGTGTTTGTTGATGACCCCTAGTTACAAGCTAACCATCGACTCGCAACTTGGGATGTGTGTGTGTATGTGTTTTGTCGTGGGTCCCTAGTTGCATGTCGAACCACTGACTGCAACTAGGGGGTGTGTGTGTGTCTGTATGTGTGTTTTATTTGTGGCCCCCAGTTGCAAGTTGACCATCAACTCGCAACTAGGGGATGTGTGTGTGTCGAGAGTCCCCAATTGCATGTTGATAACCGACTTGCAACTAGAGTGTGTGCGTGTTTGTCATTTTGTCAAGGGGTCCCCAGTTTCATGTCAAGCATCGACTCGCAACTAGGGTGTGCGTGTTTGTTGAGGACCCCCAGTTGCAAGTTGCCCATCAACTCGCAACTAGGGGTTGTGTGTATGTATGTGTGTTTTATTTGTGGCCCCCAGTTGGAAGTTGACCATCAACTCACAACTAGGGGATGTGTGTGTGTGTGTGTCGAGAGATCCCCAATTGCATGTCGAAAACCAACTTGCAACTAGAGTGTGTGCGTGTTTGTCATTTTTTCAAGGGGTCCCCAGTTGCATGTCAAGCATCGACTCGCAACTAGGGTGTGCGTGTTTGTTGAGGACCCCCAGTTGCAAGTTGCCCATCAACTCGCAACTAGGGGTTGTGTGTATGTATGTGTGTTTTATTTGTGGCCCCCAGTTGCAAGTTGACCATCAACTCGCAACTAGGGGATGTGTGTGTGTGTGTCGAGGGTCCCCAATTTCATGTCGATAACCGACTTGCAACTAGAGTGTGTGTGTGTGTGTTTATCATTTTGTCAAGGGGTCCCCAGTTGCATGCCAAGCATCGACTCGCAACTAGGGGGATATGTGTGTTTGTTGATGACCCCTAGTTGCAAGTTGATCATCGACTCGCAACTAGGGTGTGTGTGTGTATGTGTGCGTGTGTGTCTTTATTCATGGCCCCCAGTTGCAAGTTGACCATCAACTCGCAACTAGGGATTGTGTGTCTATATGTGTGTTTTATTTGTGGCCCCTAGTTGCAAGTTGACCATCAACTCGCAACTAGGGGATGTGTGTGTGTGTCGAGGGTCCCCAATTGCATGTCGATAACCGACTTGCAACTAGAGTGTGTGCGTGTTTGTCATTTTGTCAAGGGGTCTCCAGTTGCATGTCAAGCATCGACTCGCAACTAGGAGGTGTGTGTGTGTTTGTTGACGACCCCTAGTTACATGCTAGTCTAATCTGTTTGTGCTTTTTTTTCATGCTCGAGTGATCGCACGAGTCGTGATCGATCTGTGTCTCGTCGTATTGTCTTGTCAGACTGGGAGGCCTGCAACAGAGTGCGACTATTTTTTTTTGTTGGGCCGCCATCACCTTGGTTTGATATGGGCTGTTTTAGAATACGAAGAGTCTAGCCCCAGAGTACATTAAATCGATATGGCAGCCTCCACCGAGTTTTTCACTCTCCTTTCGCCTGTTCCCCTCACGCTGTTGTCCCGTTCCCCTCCCTTGTTCTTCCATTTTTTTCATTTGTTTTTGTTTCAAAATCTGAAGAAGAACATCGACTCGCAACTATAGAAGGAGGGGGGTGGTGTATGTGTGTTTATCGATGGCCCTAGTTACTGTTGGAAATATGCCCTAGAGGCAATAATAAAAGGATTATTATTGTATTTCCTTGTTCATGATAATTGTCTTTTATTCATGCTATAATTGTGTTATCCGGAAATCGTAATACATGTGTGAATACATAGACACCAACATGTCCCTAGTAAGCCTCTAGTTGACTAGCTCATTGATCAACAGATAGTCATGGTTTCCTGACTATGGACATTGGATGTCATTGATAACGAGATCACATCATTAGGAGAATGATGTGATGGACAAGACCCAATCCTAAACATAGCACAAGATCGTATAGTTCGTTTGCTAGAGTTTTTCCAATGTCAAGTATCTTTTCCTTAGACCATGAGATCGTGTAACTCCCGGATACCGTATGAGTGCTTTGGGTGTACCAAACGTCACAACGTAACTGGGTGACTATAAAGGTATACTACGGGTATCTCCGAAAGTGTCTGTTGGGTTGACATGGATCAAGACTGGGATTTGTCACTCCGTATAACAGAGAGGTATCTCTGGGCCCACTCGGTAATGCATCATCATAATGAGCTCAAATTGACCAAGTGTCTGGTCACGGGATCATGCATTACGGTACGAGTAAAGTGACTTGCCGGTAACGAGATTGAACGAGGTATCGGGATACCGACGATCGAATGTCGGGCAAGTAACGTACCGATTGACAAAGGGAATTGTATACGGGGTTGCTTGAATCCTCGACATCGTGGTTCATCCGATGAGATCATCGAGGAGCATGTGGGAGCCAACATGGGTATCCAGATCCCGCTATTGGTTATTGACCGGAGAGCCGTCTCGGTCATGTCTACATGTCTCCCGAACCCGTAGGGTCTACACACTTAAGGTTCGGTGACGCTAGGGTTGTAGAGATATGAATATGCAGTAACCCGAAAGTTGTTCGGAGTCCCGGACGTCACGAGGAGTTCCGCAATGATCCGGAGGTGAAGAATTATATATAGGAAGTGCAGTTTCGGCCATCGGGAGAGTTTCGGGGGTCACCGGTATTGTACCGGGACCACCGGAAGGGTCCCGGGTATCCACCGGGTGGGGCCACCCATACTGGAGGGCCCCATGGGCTAAAGTGGGAAGGGGAACCAACCCATAGTGGGCTGGTGCGCCCCCCTTGGCCCACCCCATGCGCCTAGGGTTGGGAACCCTAGGGTGGGGGGCGCCCCGCCTGGCTTGGGGGGCACTCCTCCCCTTGGCTGCCGCCCCCCTAGGAGATCCCATCTCCTAGGGCCGACACACCCCCTAGGGGGCCTATATAAAGGGGGGAGGGAGGGTCAGCCGTACCCTTGACTCTTGGCGCCTCCCTCTCCCCTGCTACACCTCTCCCTCTCGTAGAAGAACGGCGAAGCCCTGCTACGGTGACTGCTGCATCCACCACCACACCGTCGTGCTGCTGGATCTTCATCAACCTCTCCTCCCCCCTTGCTGGATCACGAAGGAGGAGACGTCACGCTGACCGTACGTGTGTTGAACACGGAGGTGCCGTCCGTTCGGCGCTAGGATCTCCGGTGATTTGGATCACGTCGAGTACGACTTCCTCATCCCCGTTCTTTGAACGCTTCCGCGCGTGATCCACAAAGGTATGTAGATGCAATCCGATCACTCGTTGCTAGATGAACTCATAGATGGATCTTGGTGAAACCGTAGGAAAATTTTTGTTTTCTGCAATGTTCCCCAACAGTGGCATCATGAGCTAGGTCTATGCGTAGTTCTCTTTGCACGAGTAGAACACAATTTGTTGTGGGCGTAGATGTTGTCAACTTTCTTGCCGCTACTAGTCTTATTCTGCTTCAGCAGTATTGTGGGATGAAGCGGCCCGGACCAACCTTACACGTACGCTTACGTGAGACCGGTTCCACCGACTGACATGCAATAGTTGCATAAGGTGGCTGGCGGGTGTCTGTCTCTCCCACTTTAGTTGGAGCGGATTCGATGAAAAGGGTCCTTATGAAGGGTAAATAGAAGTTGACAAATCACGTTGTGGCTTTCACGTAGGTAAGAAAACGTTCTTGCTAGAACCCTTTTGCAGCCACGTAAAACTTGCAACAACAATTAGAGGACGTCTAACTTGTTTTTGCAGCAAGTGTTTTGTGATGTGATATGGCCAAAGTTGTGATGAATGATGAATGATATATATGTGATGTATGAGATGTTCATGCTATTGTAATAGGAATCACGACTTGCATGTCGATGAGTATGACAACCGGCAGGAGCCATAGGAGTTGTCTTTTATTTTTTGTATGACCTGCGTGCCATTGAGAAACGCCATGTAAATTACTTTACTTTATTGCTAAATGTGTTAGCCATAGTAGTAGAAGTAATAGTTGGCGAGCAACTTCATGGAGACACGATGATGGAGATCATGGTGTCAAGCCGGTGACAAGATGATCATGGAGCCCCAAGATGGAGATCAAAGGAGCTATGTGATATTGGCCGTATCATGTCACTATTATTATTTGATTGCATGTGATGTTTATCATGTTTTTGCATCTTGTTTACTTAGAACAACGGTAGTAAATAAGATGATCCCTCATAATAATTTCAAGAAAGTGTTCCCCCTAACTGTGCACCGTTGCGACAGTTCGTTGTTTCGAAGCACCATGTGATGATCGGGTGTGATAGATTCCAACGTTCACATACAACGGGTGTAAGACAGATTTACACATGCAAACACTTAGGTTGACTTGACGAGCCTAGCATGTACAGACATGGCCTCGGAACACAGAAGACCGAAAGGTCGAGCATGAGTCGTATAGAAGATACAATCAACATGAAGATGTTCACCGATGTTGACTAGTCCGTCTCACGTGATGATCGGACACGGCCTAGTTAACTCGGATCAGGTTATACTTAGATGACTGGAGGGATGTCTATCTAAGTGGGAGTTCATTGAATAATTTGATTAGATGAACTTAATTATCATGAACTTAGTCTAAAATCTTTACAACATGTATTGTAGATCAAATGGCCAATGTTGTCCTCAACTTCAATGCGTTCCTAGAGAAAACCAAGCTGAAAGACGATGGCAGCAACTATACGGACTGGGTCCGGAACCTGAGGATCATCCTCATAGCTGCCAAGAAAGATTATGTCCTACAAGCACCGCTAGGTGAAGCACCTGTTCTCCCTGCAGAACAAGACGTTATGAACGCTTGGCAGACACGTATCAATGATTACTCCCTCGTTCAGTGCGGCATGCTTTACAGCTTAGAGTCGGGGCTCCAAAAGCGTTTTGAGAGACACGGAGCATATGAGATGTTCGAAGAACTGAAAATGGTTTTTCAAGCTCATGCCCGGGTCGAGAGATATGAAGTCTCCGACAAGTTCTTCAGCTGTAAGATGGAGGAAAACAGTTCTGTCAGTGAGCACATACTCACTATGTCTGGGTTACATAACTGCTTGACTCAGCTGGGAGTTAATCTCCCGGATGACGCGGTCATTGACAGAATCCTTCAGTCGCTTCCACCGAGCTACAAGAGCTTTGTGATGAACTTCAATATGCAGGGGATGGAAAAGACCATTCCTGAAGTATTTGCAATGCTGAAATCAACAGAGGTAGAAGTCAAAAAGGAACATCAAGTGTTGATGGTGAATAAAACCACTAAGTTCAAAAAGGGCAAGGGTAAGAAGAACTTCAATAAGGACGGCAAGGGAGTTGCCGCGCCCGGTAAGCAAGCTGCCGGGAAGAAGCCAAAGAATGGACCCAAGCTCGAGACTGAGTGCTTTTATTGCAAGGAAAGTGGTCACTGGAAGCGGAACTGCCCCAAATACTTAGCGGACAATAAGGCCGGCAAAACGGAAGGTATATGTGATATACATGTAATTGATGTGTACCTTACCAGTACTCGTAGTAGCTCCTGGGTATTTGATACCGGTGCGGTTGCTCACATTTGTAACTCAAAGCAGGAGCTACGGAATAAGCGGCGACTGGCGAAGGACGAGGTGACGATCCGCGTCAGGAATGGTTCCAAGGTCGATGTGATCGCCGTCGGCACGCTACCTCTACATTTACCTACAGGATTAGTTTTGAACCTCAATAATTGTTATTTAGTGCCAAGTTTGAGCATGAACATTGTATCAGGATCTCGTTTAATACGAGATGGCTACTCATTTAAATCCGAGAATAATGGTTGTTCTATTTGTATGAGAGATATGTTTTATGGTCATGCTCCGATGGTGAATGGTTTATTCTTAATGAATCTCGAGCGTAATGCTACACATATTCATAGTGTGAGTACCAAAAGATGTAAGGTTGATAATGATAGTCCCACATACTTGTGGCACTGCCGCCTTGGTCACATAGGTGTCAAACGCATGAAGAAGCTCCATGCAGATGGACTTTTAGAGTCTCTTGATTACGAATCATTTGACACGTGCGAACCATGCCTCATGGGTAAAATGACCAAGACTCTGTTCTCAGGAACAATGGAGCGAGCAACCAACTTATTGGAAATCATACATACTGATGTGTGCGGTCCAATGAGTGTTGAGGCTCGCGGTGGTTATCGTTATGTTCTCACCCTCACTGATGACTTGAGTAGATATGGGTATGTCTACTTAATGAAACACAAGTCTGAGACCTTTGAAAGGTTCAAGGAATTTCAGAGTGAGGTTGAGAATCAACATGACAGGAAAATCAAGTTCTTGCGATCAGATCGTGGAGGAGAATACTTGAGTCACGAATTTGGCACACACTTAAGAAAAGGTGGAATAGTTTCACAACTCACGCCGCCTGGAACACCTCAGCGTAATGGTGTGTCCGAACATCGTAATCGCACTCTATTAGATATGGTGCGATCTATGATGTCTCTTACTGATTTACCACTATATTTTTGGGGCTATGCTTTAGAGACTACCGCATTCACTTTAAATAGGGCTCCGTCGAAATCCGTTGAGACGACACCGTATGAATTATGGTTTGGGAAGAAACCTAATCTGTCGTTTCTAAAAGTTTGGGGATGCAATGCTTATGTCAAGAAACTTCAACCTGAAAAGCTCGAACCCAAGTCGAAAAAATGCGTCTTCATAGGATACCCTAAAGAAACTATTGGGTATACCTTCTACCTCAGATCCGAAGGCAAGATCTTTGTTGCCAAGAATGGATCCTTTCTAGAGAAGGAGTTTCTCTCGAAAGAAGTAAGTGGGAGGTAAGTAGAACTTGATGAAGCATTACCTCTTGAACCGGAAAGTGGCGCAACTCAAGGAAATGTTCCTGTGGTGCCTACACCAATTAGAGAGGAAGTTAATGATGATGATCAAGATACTTCTGATCAAGCTCTTACTGAAATTCGAAGGTCCACAAGGACACGTTCCGCACCAGAATGGTACGGCAACCCTGTCTTGGAAATCATGTTGTTAGACAACGATGAACCTTCGAACTATGAAGAAGCGATGGCGGGCCCAGATTCCGACAAATGGCTGGAAGCCATGAAATCCGAGATAGGATCCATGTATGAAAATGAAGTATGGACTTTGACTGACTTGCCCGTTGAGCGGCGAGCCATAGAAAATAAATGGATCTTTAAGAAGAAGACAAACGGGATGGTAATGTGACCATCTATAAAGCTCGGCTTGTCGCTAAGGGTTATTGATAAGTTCAAGGGGTTGACTACGATGAGACTTTCTCACCGGTAGCGAAGCTGAAGTCCGTCCGAATCATGTTAGCAATTGCCGCATTCTATGATTATGAGATATGGCAAATGGACGTCAAAACGGCATTCCTTAATGGTTTCCTTAAGGAAGAATTGTATATGATGCAGCCGGAAGGTTTTGGCGATCCTAAGAATGCTGACAAGGTGTGCAAGCTCCAACGCTCGATTTATGGGCTGGTGCAAGCATCTCGGAGTTGGAACATTCGCTTTGATGAGATGATCAAAGCGTTTGGGTTTATGCAGACTTATGGAGAAGCCTGCGTTTACAAGAAAGTGAGTGGGAGCTCTGTAGCATTTCTCGTATTATATGTAGATGACATACTTTTGATGGGAAATGATATAGAGCTTTTGGACAGCATTAAGGCCTACTTGAATAAGAGTTTTTCAATGAAGGACCTTGGAGAAGCTGCTTATATATTAGGCATCAAGATCTATAGAGATAGATCAAGACGCCTCATAGGTCTTTCACAAAGCACATACCTTGATAAGATATTGAAGAAGTTCAATATGGATCAGTCAAAGAAGGGGTTCTTACCTGTGTTGCAAGGTGTGAAATTGAGCTCAGCTCAATGTCCGACCACGGCAGAAGATATAGAAGAGATGAGTGTCATCCCCTATGCCTCAGCCATAGGTTCTATTATGTATGCCATGCTGTGTACCAGACCTGATGTAAACCTTGCCGTAAGTTTGGTAGGTAGGTACCAAAGTAATCTCGGCAAGGAACACTGGACAGCGGTCAAGAATATCCTGAAGTACCTGAAAAGGACTAAGGAAATGTTTCTCGTTTATGGAGGTGACGAAGAGCTCGTCGTAAAGGGTTACGTCGACGCTAGCTTCGACACAGATCTGGATGACTCTAAGTCACAAACCGGATACGTGTATATTTTGAATGGTGGGGCAGTAAGCTGGTGCAGTTGCAAGCAGAGCGTCGTGGCGGGATCTACATGTGAAGCGGAGTACATGGCAGCCTCGGAGGCAGCGCATGAAGCAATTTGGGTGAAGGAGTTCATCACCGACCTAGGAGTCATACCCAATGCATCGGGGCCGATCAAACTCTTCTATGACAACACTGGAGCTATTGCACTTGCCAAGGAGCCCAGGTTTCACAAGAAGACCAGGCACATCAAGCGTCGCTTCAACTCCATTCATGAAAATGTTCAAGATGGAGACATAGATATTTGTAAAGTACATACGGACCTGAATGTAGCAGATCCGTTGACTAAACCTCTCCCTAGAGCAAAACATGATCAACACCAGAATTCCATGGGTGTTCGATTCATCACAATGTAACTAGATTATTGACTCTAGTGCAAGTGGGAGACTGTTGGAAATATGCCCTAGAGGCAATAATAAAAGGATTATTATTGTATTTCCTTGTTCATGATAATTGTCTTTTATTCATGCTATAATTGTGTTATCCGGAAATCGTAATACATGTGTGAATACATAGACACCAACATGTCCCTAGTAAGCCTCTAGTTGACTAGCTCGTTAATCAACAGATAGTCATGGTTTCCTGACTATGGACATTGGATGTCATTGATAACGAGATCACATCATTAGGAGAATGATGTGATGGACAAGAC
The DNA here is from genome assembly GCF_018294505.1 of Triticum aestivum. Classification (NCBI taxonomy): domain Eukaryota; kingdom Viridiplantae; phylum Streptophyta; class Magnoliopsida; order Poales; family Poaceae; genus Triticum; species Triticum aestivum. Next base: position 455,306,183 of record NC_057794.1, read on the forward strand.
CCAATCCTAAACATAGCACAAGATCGTATAGTTCGTTTGCTAGAGTTTTTCCAATGTCAAGTATCTTTTCCTTAGACCATGAGATCGTGTAACTCCCGGATACCGTAGGAGTGCTTTGGGTGTACCAAACGTCACAATGTAACTGGGTGACTATAAAGGTATACTATGGGTATCTCCGAAAGTGTTTGTTGGGTTGACACGGATCAAGACTGGGATTTGTCACTCCGTATAACGGAGAAGTATCTCTAGGCCCACTCGGTAATGCACCATCATAATGAGCTCAAATTGACCAAGTGTCTGGTCACAGGATCATGCATTACGGTACGAGTAAAGTGACTTGCCGGTAACGAGATTGAACGAGGTGTCGGGATACCGACGATCGAATCTCGGGCAAGTAACGTACCGATTGACAAAGGGAATTGTATACGCGGTTGCTTGAATCCTCGACATCGTGGGAGATCATCGAGGAGCATGTGTGAGCCAACATGGGTATCCAGATCCCGCTGTTGGTTATTGACCGGAGAGCCATCTCGGTCATGTCTACATGTCTCCCGAACCCGTAGTGTCTACACACTTAAGGTTCGGTGACGCTAGGGTTGTAGAGATATGAATATGCAGTAACCCAAAAGTTGTTCGGAGTCCCGGATGAGATCCCAGACGTCACGAGGAGTTCCGGAATGGTCCGGAGGTGAAGAATTATATATAGGAAGTGCAGTTTCAGCCATCGGGAGAGTTTTGGGGGTCACCGGTATTGTACCGGGACCACCGGAAGGGTCCCGGGTGTCCACCGGGTGGGGCCACCCATACCGGAGGGCCCCATGGGCTAAATTGGGAAGGGGAACCAACCCATAGTGGGCTGGTGCATCCCCCTTGGCCCACCCCATGCGCCTAGGGTTGGGAACCCTAGGGTGGGGGGCGCCCCACCTGGCTTGGGGGGCACTCCACCCCTTGGCTGCCGCCCCCCCTAGGAGATCCCATCTCCTAGGGCCGGCGCACCCCCTAGGGGGCCTATATAAAGGGGGGAGGGAGGGGCAGACGTACCCTTGACTCTTGGCGCCTCCCTCTCCCCTGCTACACCTCTCCCTCTCGTAGAAGAACGGCGAAGCCCTGCTACGGTGACTGCTGCATCCACCACCACACCGTCGTGCTGCTGGATCTTCATCAACCTCTCCTCCCCCTTGCTGGATCAAGAAGGAGGAGACGTCATGCTGACCGTACGTGTGTTGAACACGGAGGTGCCGTCCGTTCGGCGCTAGGATCTCCGGTGATTTGGATCACGTCGAGGACGACTTCCTCATCCCCGTTCTTTGAACGCTTCCGCGCGTGATCTACAAAGGTATGTAGATGCAATCCGATCACTCATTGCTAGATGAACTCATAGATGGATCTTGGTGAAACCGTAGGAAATTTTTTGTTTTCTGCAATGTTCCCCAACAGTGGCATCATGAGCTAGGTCTATGCATAGTTCTCTTTGCACGAGTAGAACACAACTTGTTGTGGGCGTAGATGTTGTCAACTTTCTTGCCGCTACTAGTCTTATTTTGCTTCAGCAGTATTAAGCGGACCGGACCAACCTTACACGTACGCTTACGTGAGACCGGTTCCACCGACTGACATGCAATAGTTGCATAAGGTGGCTGGCGGGTGTCTGTCTCTCCCACTTTAGTTGGAGCGGATTCGATGAAAAGGGTCCTTATGAAGGGTAAATAGAAGTTGACAAATCACGTTGTGGCTTTCACGTAGGTAAGAAAACATTCTTGCTAGAACCCTTTTGTAGCCACGTAAAACTTGCAACAACAATTAGAGGACGTCTAACTTGTTTTTGCAGCAAGTGTTTTGTGATGTGATATGGCCAAAGTTGTGATGAATGATGAATGATATATATGTGATGTATGAGATGTTCATGCTATTGTAATAGGAATCACGACTTGCATGTCGATGAGTATGACAACCGGCAGGAGCCATAGGAGTTGTCTTTATTTTTTGTATGACCTGCGTGTCATTGAGAAACGCCATGTAAATTACTTTACTTTATTGCTAAATGTGTTAGCCATAGTAGTAGAAGTAATAGTTGGCGAGCAACTTCATGGAGACATGATGATGGAGATCATGGTGTCAAGCCGGTGACAAGATGATCATGGAGCCCCAAGATGGAGATCAAAGGAGCTATGTGATATTGGCCATATCATGTCACTATTATTATTTGATTGCATGTGATGTTTATCATGTTTTTGCATCTTGTTTACTTAGAACGACGGTAGTAAATAAGATGATCCCTCATAATAATTTCAAGAAAGTGTTCCCCCTAACTGTGCACCATTGCGACAGTTCGTTGTTTCGAAGCACCACGTGATGATCGGGTGTGATAGATTCCAACGTTCACATACAATGGGTGTAAGACAGATTTACACATGCAAACACTTAGGTTGACTTGACGAGCCTAGCATGTACAGACATGGCCTCGGAACACAGAAGACCGAAAGGTCGAGCATGAGTCGTATAGAAGATACGATCAACATGAAGATGTTCACCGATGTTGACTAGTCCGTCTCACGTGATGATCGGACACGGCCTAGTTAACTCGGATCAGGTTATACTTAGATGACTGGAGGGATGTCTATCTAAGTGGGAGTTCATTGAATAATTTGATTAGATGAACTTAATTATCATGAACTTAGTCTAAAATCTTTACAACATGTATTGTAGATCAAATGGCCAATGTTGTCCTCAACTTCAACGCGTTCCTAGAGAAAACCAAGCTGAAAGACGATGGCAGCAACTATACGGACTGGGTCCGGAACCTGAGGATCATCCTCATAGCTGCCAAGAAAGATTATGTCCTACAAGCACCGCTAGGTGAAGCACCTGTTCTCCCTGCAGAACAAGACGTTATGAACGCTTGGCAGACACGTACCGATGATTACTCCCTCGTTCAGTGCGGCATGCTTTACAGCTTAGAGCCGGGGCTCCAAAAGCGTTTTGAGAGACACGGAGCATATGAGATGTTCGAAGAGCTGAAAATGGTTTTTCAAGCTCATGCCCGGGTCGAGAGATATGAAGTCTCCGACAAGTTCTTCAGCTGTAAGATGGAGGAAAACAGTTCTGTCAGTGAGCACATACTCACTATGTCTGGGTTACATAACCGCTTGACTCAGCTGGGAGTTAATCTCCCGGATGACGCGGTCATTGACAGAATCCTTCAGTCGCTTCCACCGAGCTACAAGAGCTTTGTGATGAACTTCAATATGCAGGGGATGGAAAAGACCATTCCTGAAGTATTTGCAATGCTGAAATCAGCAGAGGTAGAAGTCAAAAAGGAACATCAAGTGTTGATGGTGAATAAAACCACTAAGTTCAAGAAAGGCAAGGGTAAGAAGAACTTCAAGAAGGACGGCAAGGGAGTTGCCGCGCCCGGTAAGCAAGCTGCCGGGAAGAAGCCAAAGAATGGACCCAAGCCCGAGACTGAGTGCTTTTATTGCAAGGAAAGTGGTCACTGGAAGCGGAACTGCCCCAAATACTTAGCGGACAAGAAGGCCGGCAAAACGAAAGGTATATGTGATATACATGTAATTGATGTGTACCTTACCAGTACTCGTAGTAGCTCCTGGGTATTTGATACCGGTGCGGTTGCTCACATTTGTAACTCAAAGCAGGAGCTGCGGAATAAGCGGAGACTGGCGAAGGACGAGGTGACGATGCGCGTCGGGAATGGTTCCAAGGTCGATGTGATCGCCGTCGGCACGCTACCTCTACATTTACCTACGGGATTAGTTTTGAACCTCAATAATTGTTATTTAGTGCCAAGTTTGAGCATGAACATTGTATTAGGATCTCGTTTAATACGAGATGGCTACTCATTTAAATCCGAGAATAATGGTTGTTCTATTTATATGAGAGATATGTTTTATGGTCATGCTCCGATGGTGAATGGTTTATTCTTAATGAATCTCGAGCGTAATGCTACACATATTCATAGTGTGAGTACCAAAAGATGTAAGGTTGATAATGATAGTCCCACATACTTGTGGCACTGCCGCCTTGGTCACATAGGTGTCAAACGCATGAAGAAGCTCCATGCAGATGGACTTTTAGAGTCTCTTGATTACGAATCATTTGACACGTGCGAACCATGCCTCATGGGTAAAATGACCAAGACTCCGTTCTCAGGAACAATGGAGCGAGCAACCAACTTATTGGAAATCATACATACTGATGTGTGCGGTCCAATGAGTGTTGAGGCTCGCGGTGGTTATCGTTATGTTCTCACCCTCACTGATGACTTGAGTAGATATGGGTATGTCTACTTAATGAAACACAAGTCTGAGACCTTTGAAAGGTTCAAGGAATTTCAGAGTGAGGTTGAGAATCAACGTGACAGGAAAATCAAGTTCTTGCGATCAGATCGTGGAGGAGAATACTTGAGTCACGAATTTGGCACACACTTAAGAAAATGTGGAATAGTTTCACAACTCACGCCGCCTGGAACACCTCAGCGTAATGGTGTGTCCGAACGTCGTAATCGCACTCTATTAGATATGGTGCGATCTATGATGTCTCTTACCGATTTACCGCTATCATTTTTGGGGCTATGCTTTAGAGACTGCCGCATTCACTTTAAATAGGGCTCCGTCGAAATCCGTTGAGACGACACCGTATGAATTATGGTTTGGGAAGAAACCTAAGCTGTCGTTTCTAAAAGTTTGGGGATGCGATGCTTATGTCAAGAAACTTCAACCTGAAAAGCTCGAACCCAAGTCGGAAAAATGCGTCTTCATAGGATACCCTAAAGAAACTATTGGGTATACCTTCTACCTCAGATCCGAAGGCAAGATCTTTGTTGCCAAGAATGGATCCTTTCTAGAGAAGGAGTTTCTCTCGAAAGAAGTAAGTGGGAGGAAAGTAGAACTTGATGAAGTATTACCTCTTGAACCGGAAAGTGGCGCAACTCAGGAAATGTTCCTATGGTGCCTACACCAATTAGAGAGGAAGTTAATGATGATGATCAAGATACTTCTGATCAAGCTCCTACTAAAATTCGAAGGTCCACAAGGAAACGTTCCGCACCAGAATGGTACGGCAACCCTGTCTTGGAAATCATGTTGTTAGACAACGGTGAACCTTCGAACTATGAAGAAGCGATGGCGGGCCCGGATTCCGACAAATGGCTGGAAGCCATGAAATCCGAGATAGGATCCATGTATGAAAACGAAGTATGGACTTTGACTGACTTGCCCGTTGAGCGGCGAGCCATAGAAAATAAATGGATCTTTAAGAAGAAGACAGACGCGGATGGTAATGTGACCATCTATAAAGCTCGGCTTGTCGCTAAGGGTTATCGACAAGTTCAAGGGGTTGACTACGATGAGACTTTCTCACCGGTAGCGAAGCTGAAGTCCGTCCGAATCATGTTAGCAATTGCCGCATTCTATGATTATGAGATATGGCAAATGGACGTCAAAACGGCATTCCTTAATGGTTTCCTTAAGGAAGAATTGTATATGATGCAGCCGGAAGGTTTTGTCGATCCTAAGAATGCTGACAAGGTGTGCAAGCTCCAACGCTCGATTTATGGGCTGGTGCAAGCATCTCGGAGTTGGAACATTCGCTTTGATGAGATGATCAAAGCATTTGGGTTTATGCAGACTTATGGAGAAGCCTGCGTTTACAAGAAAGTGAGTGGGAGCTCTGTAGCATTTCTCATATTATATGTAGATGACATACTTTTGATGGGAAATGATATAGAGCTTTTGGACAGCATTAAGGCCTACTTGAATAAGAGTTTTTCAATGAAGGACCTTGGAGAAGCTGCTTATATATTAGGCATCAAGATCTATAGAGATAGATCAAGACGCCTCATAGGTCTTTCACAAAGCACATACCTTGATAAGATATTGAAGAAGTTCAATATGGATCAGTCAAAGAAGGGGTTCTTACCTGTGTTGCAAGGTGTGAAATTGAGCTCAGCTCAATGTCCGACCACGGCAGAAGATATAGAAGAGATGAGTGTCATCCCCTATGCCTCAGCCATAGGTTCTATTATGTATGCCATGCTGTGTACCAGACCTGATGTAAACCTTGCCGTAAGTTTGGTAGGTAGGTACCAAAGTAATCCCGGCAAGGAACACTGGACAGCGGTCAAGAATATCCTGAAGTACCTGAAAAGGACTAAGGAAATGTTTCTCGTTTATGGAGGTGACGAAGAGCTCGTCGTAAAGGGTTACGTCGACGCTAGCTTCGACACAGATCTGGATGACTCTAAGTCACAAACCGGATACGTGTATATTTTGAATGGTGGGGCAGTAAGCTGGTGCAGTTGCAAGCAGAGCGTCGTGGCGGGATCTACATGTGAAGCGGAGTACATGGCAGCCTCGGAGGCAGCGCATGAAGCAATTTGGGTGAAGGAGTTCATCACCGACCTAGGAGTCATACCCAATGCGTCGGGGCCGATCAAACTCTTCTGTGACAACACTGGAGCTATTGCACTTGCCAAGGAGCCCAGGTTTCACAAGAAGACCAGGCACATCAAGCGTCGCTTCAACTCCATTCGTGAAAATGTTCAAGATGGAGACATAGATATTTGTAAAGTACATACGGACCTGAATGTAGCAGATCCGTTGACTAAACCTCTCCCTAGAGCAAAACATGATCAACACCAGAATTCCATGGGTGTTCGATTCATCACAATGTAACTAGATTATTGACTCTAGTGCAAGTGGGAGACTGTTGGAAATATGCCCTAGAGGCAATAATAAAAGGATTATTATTATATTTCCTTGTTCATGATAATTGTCTTTTATTCATGCTATAATTGTGTTATCCGGAAATCGTAATACATGTGTGAATACATAGACACCAACATGTCCCTAGTAAGCCTCTAGTTGACTAGCTCGTTGATCAACAGATAGTCATGGTTTCCTGACTATGGACATTGGATGTCATTGATAACGAGATCACATCATTAGGAGAATGATGTGATGGACAAGACCCAATCCTAAACATAGCACAAGATCGTATAGTTCGTTTGCTAGAATTTTTCCAATGTCAAGTATCTTTTCCTTAGACCATGAGATCGTGTAACTCCCGGATACCGTAGGAGTGCTTTGGGTGTACCAAACGTCACAACGTAACTGGGTGACTATAAAGGTATACTACGGGTATCTCCGAAAGTGTCTGTTGGGTTGACACGGATCAAGACTGGGATTTGTCACTCCGTATAACGGAGAGGTATCTCTGGGCCCACTCGGTAATGCATCATCATAATGAGCTCAAATTGACCAAGTGTCTGGTCACGGGATCATGCATTACGGTACGAGTAAAGTGACTTGCCGGTAACGAGATTGAACGAGGTATCGGGATACCGATGATCGAATCTCGGGCAAGTAACGTACCGATTGACAAAGGGAATTGTATACGGGGTTGCTTGAATCCTCGACATCGTGGTTCATCCGATGAGATCATCGAGGAGCATGTGGGAGCCAACATGGGTATCCAGATCCCGCTGTTGGTTATTGACCGGAGAGCCGTCTCGGTCATGTCTACATGTCTCCCGAACCCGTAGGGTCTATACACTTAAGGTTCGGTGACGCTAGGGTTGTAGAGATATGAATATGCAGTAACCCGAAAGTTGTTCGGAGTCCCGGATGAGATCCCGGACGTCACGAGGAGTTCCGGAATGGTCCGGAGGTGAAGAATTATATATAGGAAGTGCAGTTTCGGCCATCGGGAGAGTTTCGGGGGTCACCGGTATTGTACCGGGACCACCGGAAGGGTCCCGGGGGTCCACCGGGTGGGGCCACCCATCCCGGAGGGCCCCATGGGGTAAAGTGGGGAGGGGAACCAGCCCATAGTGGGCTGGTGCGCCCCCCTTGGCCCACCCCATGCGCCTAGGCTTGGGAACCCTAGGGTGGGGGGCGTCCCACCTGGCTTGGGGGGCACTCCACCCCTTGGCCGCCGCCCCCCTAGGAGATCCCAACTCCTAAGGCCGGCGCACCCCCTAGGGGGCCTATATAAAGGGGGGGAGGGAGGGGCAGCCTTACCCTTGACTCTTGGCGCCTCCCTCTCCCCTGCTACACCTCTCCCTCTCGCAGAAGAACGGCGAAGCCCTGCTACGGTGACTGCTGCATCCACCACCACACCGTCGTGCTGCTGGATCTTCATCAACCTCTCATCCCCCCTTGCTGGATCAAGAAGGAGGAGACGTCACGCTGACCGTACGTGTGTTGAACACGGAGGTGCCGTCCGTTCGGTGCTAGGATCTCCGGTGATTTGGATCACGTCGAGTACGACTTCCTCATCCCCGTTCTTTGAACGCTTCTGTGCGTGATCTACAAAGGTATGTAGATGCAATCCGATCACTCATTACTAGATGAAGTCATTGATGGATCTTGGTGAAACCGTAGGAAATTTTTTGTTTTCTGCAACGTTCCCCAACTGTTACAACTCCATAACTGACTCGCGACTGAAGTTGTACCATCAACCCACAACTGGGGGGGTGGTGTTTGTGTGTGTTTGTCGCGGTCCGCAATTGCATGTCACCCATCGAGTCGCGACTAAGGATGTGTGTGCTTGTCGAGGGCCCCCAGTTGCAAGTCAACCATCGACTCGCAACTGGGGGGGGGGGGGGGGGCGTTGTCAATGTGTGTTTGTCAAGGGCTCCCAGTTACAAGCCAACCATTGACTCACTACTCGGGAAGGGGAAGGGGACTATGTTTCTATGGGTCCAGTTGCATGTCAACCATCGACTCACAACTAAGGGTGTGTGTGTTTGTTGGGGGCCCCCGGTTGCAAGCAGACCATCGACTCGCAACTAGGCGAGTCTGTGTTTTTTCGAGGCTCCCCAGTTTCATGTCGACCATCGACTCACAACTAAGGGTGCTTTTTGTGTGTTTGTCATGGTCCCCAGTTGCATGATGACCATCGACTTGCAACTAGGGTGTGTGTGTGTGTTTTGTCGTGGGTCCCCAGTTGCATGTCGACCATCAACTCGCAACTAAGGGTGTGTGTGTGTGTGTGTTTGTCGAGGGTCCTCAGTTGCAAGCTGACCATCGACTCACAACTAGAGGGTGTGTGTGTTTGTCGAGGGTCCCCAGTTGCATGACGACCATCGACTCATAACTAGGGGTGTGAGTGTTTGTCGAGGGTCCCTAGTTGCAAGCAGAACATCGACTCGCAACTCGGGGCGTGTGTGTTTGTCGAGGGTCCCCGGTTGCAAGCAGACCATCGACTCGCAACTAGGCGAGTTTGTGTTTTGTCGAGGCTCCCTAGTTTCATGTCGACCATCGACTCACAACTAAGGGCACTTTTTGTGTGTTTGTCGTGGTCCACAGTTGCATGACGACCATCGACTTGCAACTAGGGGTGTGTGTGTGTTTTGTCGTGGGTCCCCAGTTGCATGTCGACCATCGACTCACAACTAAGGGTGTGTGTGTGTGTGTGTGTGTGTTTGTCGAGGGTCCCTAGTTGCAAGCTGACCATCGACTCGCAACTAGAGGGTGTGTGTGTTTGTCGAGGGTCCCCAGTTGCATGACGACCATGGACTCCCAACTAGGGATGTGTGTTTTGTCGAGAGTCCCCAGCTGTATGCCGACCATCGACTCGCAACTAGGGTGTGTGTGTTTTGTCATGGATCCCCATTTGCATGTCGACCATCGACTCGTAACTAAGTGTGTGTGTGTGTGTGTGTGTGTGTCGATGTGTGTTTGTCGAGGGTCCCCAGTTGCAAGCACACCATGGACTCGCAACTAGGTGAGTCAGTGTTTTTTCGAGGCTTCCCAGTTTCATGCCGACCATCGACTCGCAACTAAGGGTGTGTGTGTAGAGGGTCTCCAATTGCATGTCTACCATCAACTCAGAACTAAGGGTGTGTGTGCTTATCGAGGGTCCCCAGTTGCATGTAAATTATCGACTCGCAACTACAGGGATGTGTCTTTGTCAAGGGTCCCCGGTCGCATGTTGACCATCGACTCACAACTAGAAGTGTGTATGTTTGTCGAGGGTCCCCAGTTGTAAGCCAACCATCAAACTCACAACAAAGGGGTGTGTGTTTGTCGAGGGTCCCCAGTTGCATGACGAACATGGACTCGCAACTAGGGGTTGTGTATTTTGATTTTTTTACATATATTAGAACTGAAAGAAAACTACACCTGAAAGAAAAAAGAAAAAATTGAAAATAAAAGAAACAAAAGGAATAGAAAGCACAAATCGTTAGTACGTACGATCGGCTACAGCTACAGGCCGTAGAGTGAGCAAGCGTGTGAGGCACGCTGGGCCTTGCCCATGCGAGCGTGCTATGGTCACGCTGGTCACACACAAAAAAAGACAAGGCCCTAGCGATCCAATAACAAAAAGGAAAAACAACAAACAAATAAACAAAAGGTTATAAACATATGATGATTTTAACTTAGATGTGACATAGTTATGTTACATCTAGATGCGTCCTAGACAGATCCAAAAAGGAAGCTATGCACGTAAGACAGTGGCGTATTTTTCTAGGGAGTATTAAACTGTATTTGCTGTACCGTGAACGGCACGAAAGATCAGATTCGATAAACAGATGCCACATAATTTAAACTACTAGTTCGCGTCACATACATCATGGGAATTCAACATAGTTCATACCACAAACTTAAAACATACTAGCTTAAAAAAACTAAATCCACTCATCATCGTCGCCGTCCTTCCTGACATGGAGATGATACTCCATCAAGGAGTTGGAGAGGATGAAGGCCATGCCGTACTCCTCCTTTGCCGCTGTCGTGGTTCTAACTCTGACAGTGAGGTAGGGGGGTATGTATGGAGAGGCTAGATCTCAGCTATTGAGAAGTTGTAAATACACCAGGATGTATGAGTTCAGGCCCTTCGCGGAGGAAGTAACAACCCTACGTCTCGGTGCCCGAAGGCGGTCGACTAGATTATGGGTGTATGAATTACAGGGGTCCCCACCCCTGCTACTGAGGAGGGGGTGGCTTATATAGAGTTCGCCAGACCCCTCCGGTCCTCAGTAATGCAGGGTTAAAATACATTAAGACTGGGCGTTACTGGTAACGTCCCTAATAGAGTGCTATGATGACCATAAAGACTACTTAATGGCCAACCGTTTGCTTGCGGAGTGACTTAGATCTCCTGTCAGTCGAGTGGTTGGCTTCGTAGTCGAGTGGTAGCTTCCTGGTCGAGTGTCTTGAATCCGTCGAGTGGGATACCTTCAAGTCGATTGAAAGGTGACTTCTTCCAGGGATGTCCTTGGGTAGGGCTCTTAGGACAGGTCCATGCCCCTACCCTAGGTACATAGCTTCATCATTAGCCCCCGAATGGTTCGAGGTTCGAGTGGGGAAGGAGTTGGGGGCCCTTCCGACTGGTTCTTAGCGTTATACGAATGTCTTGTACTGGATCAATCGTCACGGATGACGTTGTCAACTTCTTTCGGTCACCTTGATCCATTCTTGGTCTCTCGTCGAGTGAATTTCCTTACTTGTGGAATACCGAGTGCCGGCACGAGCGGGCTCTTCAGTTTGATGAGTTGTTCTGCAGCCCGCGGATTTTGCGGGATTTGAATTTCGGGAAGCGAGCGGGACGGGGGCGGCCGAAGTAATCGGATGGGATAGGATGGAAGCTCCTCGATCTCCGCGCCACCTTTTTCGCCACGTACCGCGCGCGCGCCTGTTGCGGGATTTGACGGGATCGCCTGGGCCTACCGGTCAGCCACTCGGAAGCGGCTCCTTATAAGTTGCCGGCTCGGGGCTCCCCAACAGTGTGCTCTCGCCTTTCCTTCTCCCCCCGCAAGGTCCTCTGCCACCTCCGCTCTCACCCTAGCGCCGTAGGTCCGTTCGAGCCTCGCCGGCGACGATGGTGAAGGACAAGACGTCGGCTTTGGAGCGCGCGAAGAAGGCGGCGGTGCAGGGGAAGGGGAAGAAGTCCGCTCGGGGCGGATCTTCCTCGAGGACTGCTCTGCCCAGGGATTGGATCCAGGGCGACTGGATGCCCTCGGTGATTCGGCAGGAAGATCTTGACGACATGGTCGAGGGGGGAGTCATTCCCCATGAAGCTGCGCGTCTCCCGGGGAGAGAAGTCGAACCCCAACCTCGTGACGGTGAGTGCGTCCTCCTCGCCACCCATATCGATCGCGGATTTTCTCTACCTCCTCATCCTTTTTCCGGAGCTTTTTGAACTTCTTCGGAGCGCAGCTCCACCATTTCACTCCCAATTCCATCGTGTATCTTGCGGCTTTCGTTTCCTTGTGCGAAAGTTTCTTGGGTTGCCGCCCTCATTGGGGACTCTTTAAACACATCTTCACTTGCCGTTCCCAATCGGTAAAGAAAGCCAAGTCGAGTGACGAACGGACGCAAGTGATCCAGCTATGCGGGGGCCTGGCGATCCAGATGAGGGGTAAAAGTTCTTTTCCGTCTATCACTTTTCCCGAGTCGGTCCGTGGTTGGCAGTCGACCTGGTTTTATTGCCAAGACCAGGTGACCCCAGGGCAGTCGACTGGTCTTCCCCCTTTCTCTCTGGACCGAGCTCAAAAGCCTGCCTCTCTGAAAGTGCTGCCGGAGGAAAAGGCGCAAGTCAAGGTGCTGGTTGGTCGAGTGGTTCAGCTTGTCCGAGAGGGCGTGACCGGCATGGACTTGCTGGAGGTCTTCCTTCGGAGGCGCATCCAACCGCTTCAGGCTCGTGACCACCCTATGTGGCTGTACTCGGGTCTCGACGACACCACTCGGGTTCACCCAGAGGAGGTCACCGACGAGATGCTGGAAGGGTGGCTGTCGAGCATCACAGGGAACAAAGACAACCCCCGAGGAGCCAGGAGGGTTCCCCCGCTTGACAGTACATACGACGTGGACCAGGTCTGACCTTGTGTTCCCGACTGAGATCTTGCTTTCTTCATTTGCTCTCTTTGAATCGGTCGACTGACTTTCGACTTGTCTGCTATCCTCCAGGCAACTACAGAGATGTACTCGACACCCAACGGAGCACAGGGGCAGGCCGAGGAAGGGGAGGCGAGCGGAGGCGAAAGCGGAGACGAACAGGGGGAGTGGGAGTCTGACGGCGAAGGAGAGGGAGACGACGACGTCGACTCCAGCGAAGAGGAGGAGGAGGAGGAGGAAGCTGAACCTCCCCGCTCGGAAAGGCGATCCAAGCTTACACACGACCCTGCGCGGGAACGTGGTAAGGCGACTGCTCCCATTGGGCAGTCGTCGAAGCGCCCTCGGACCTCTTCTCCAGCACCGACTGAAAAAGCTCCCAAGCACCCCCGCGCGGCACCGTCCAAGCCACCCAAGGCTCTGCCCAAGATGAGGATGACTGTCCCCACCATTTCTGGGTAATGATAGAACTTGTTCTCCTTTGTCGACCGTGGACGGATCCTTGGTCGATCCACTGAGCCGACTGACGGTCTTTCAAAATTTGCAGTGCTGCTACTTCTGAGATCTCCGCCAAGGACGATGATCAAGAGATGGAAGATGCTGTTACTTCCAACCCTGGTATGATTACTGATGTTCTGCCTTGAATCGACTGACGATTTCTTATAACTCTGGTCGATTGAATTTTTCTCGTAGCTCCTCCTCATGTTATTAACCTTCCTGACGACGAAGACGAAGCGCCGCTGAGAGTGAGGCGGAACAGGAAAGCGTCGGCTGGCGAGACTCCACAATCCACTCCGGCGCCTGAGGCCGTAGCTCGAGACGGTGGCGATACCACCCGGGCTTCTGTGACTTTCGCCAATCCTCTGACGAGTGTGCGGCCCTCGACGTCGACCGTAAATCCGCCTTCGCTCTTCGCCACACACCACGTCCCTGAGGACCAAGTGGGTGCAGCTAAGGAAGCTATACGCCAGGCAGGCATCATGATGGAGCAGGTCAAGGTGGTTCGAGAAGCCAGCCAAGCGGCTTATGACGCGAGTTCAGCTCTTCAGAGTAACGTCCAGGTCAGTCGATTCACTGCTTGTTCTGTTAGGGTATGCTGTCTGAAGAATCTCTTTTCCGAAGATCTTTTAAATCTGTACACCCACTGGGTGTTTCTGTTAAGTTTTTTGGTCGAGTGGGGGCACGCTGAGTGCACCCACTGGGTGTAGTCCCCGAGACTACGGTGGACTGCTGGCAGTCGACTGTAGTCTTTATATTGTGTTGCTGTAGTTTTACTCCTTCACTCGGTCTGGCCAGGCCATGTCGAATGAAACTGTATCCGGTCGACTGCGGGCAGTCGATTTTTTTTTCAAAACCAGTGGGGGCACGCTGAGTGCACCCACTGGGTGTAGTCCCCGAGACTACTGTTGAATGTTTTTGATTCAGCTGTAGTCTTAGAAACGTCATCATTGTCTCTTGGTTACTCGGAAGCAACTTATCTTGGACCTCTGTCGACTGACTTTTGCAGAAATCCTGTGAACTTGTGGCTCTCTACACTGAGTTGGAGAACAAACAGATCCAGCTCGACCTTGACTTGAAGCTCGCTCAACAGAACCTGCAGAAGGCGCGAGACGAAGCAAAAGGTATGGCTGGCGAGGTTTCTCATTCTTGACGAGTGACTTCCCTTTCTTGCCCATTCTTGATGTTGAGTTCACTCGACGTTCTGTAGATAAACTGGAGGAAGCTCTGAAGAAGAAGGATCAAGATCTTGCCGAAGCACAGAAGGAGGCCTCGAGCAAAATGAAGCTTGCAGAAGAGAAACTGGCTTCGGTCGGAACTCTTGAACAGGAGAACTCCAGACTGAAAACTGCTCTCGAGACAACTAATCGAGAGGTCAGCCGACTGAAGAACGACAAGATGGTTCTGCACGACCAGGCGGGTGAGCTGGCGGGGAAGGTAAACGATCTGGAGGCTTATCTCGATGGACTCGCCAAGAAGCTGTTCGTCATGCTCGAAGGTAATTATACCGACCCGGCTGTCTTGCAGTTACCAAGCCCGCATAAGGCCACTATCTTATTCTTGAATCGTGTTTGCAGAATTCTGCCAGAGCTTCGAAGAGGAAACCAGTCGAGTGGAGCCAGGCTTGGATCCCGCCAATTCTCTCGTGAAGGATGAGGCTGCTATGAACGTGCTCTGACTAGAGTCTCGTGTTACCAGCGTTGTTGACTATCTTGCTCGGCTGAAGGTTGCGATGTCGCGGATCGACACATCACTCTGGCCTGGAACGACGCTTCAGAACGACCTCGAGTCCCTGATGGTTTGCCTGGATGAAGTCCCGGGTCGAGTGGCGGAATGGAAGAAATCTTCTGCTAGATGTGGTGCTGATGTCGCTCTGTCTCTGGTCCGCGTCCATTGCAAGGAGGCGCGAGAAGAAAAGCTGGCCGCCATCCAAGTTGCCAATACCAGGAAGCACAGCTTTCAAGACTTCATGGAGACTTTCATTGCTGCTGCTACTCGTATTGCAGACGGGATCGACTTGGACGAGTTCGTCGCCCCTTCCAGTCCTCCGCTTGAGGAATGAAAAACTTTTATGCTTCACTTTAAATTTGCCTCGGAATGCCGAGTGGATCCTGTAACCGTTAAACTCTGTCGAGCCGAGGGCTCGAGTACTTTGATCTGAGGTCTTGGACCTTTGGGTTTTATCCGAACTTGATTTATCGTTGAATATCTTCGGGAATTATCTGCCGAGTGGAACTTGGCCTTCACTCGAAATAACTTCATATTTGTGGTACAACTCTGAAGGAAAAGGTAACGGTCAATTCGCATCTTGCCGTCCTTGTGGATTGGGACGTGTTCCGAACTTAGGCGAGCACTGGGCTACAGCTAAGCCCCCGAGTGGGAGGTTCGCTTTCCACTCGGTGGGATTTTTGAACACTTAGGCGAGCACTGGGCTGCAGCTAAGCCTCCGAATGTGAGGTTTGCTCTCCACTCGGTAGGATTTTTGAACACTTAGGCGAGCACTGAGCTGCAGCTAAGCCTTGAGTGGGAGGTTTTCTCTCCACTCGGTAGGATTTTTATATACTTAGGCGAGTACTTGGACTGCAGCTAGCCCCCGAGTGGGAGGTTTGCTCTCCACTCAGTAGGATTTTCAAACACTTCGGCGAGCACTGGGCTGCAGCTAAGCCTCCGAGTGGGAGTCTGGCTCACCACTCGGTAGGATTTTCAAATACTTAGGCGAGTACTTGGACTGCAGCTAAGCCCCCGAGTGGGAGGTTTGCTCTCCACTCGGTGGGATTTTTATATACTTAGGCGAGCACTGGGCTGCAGCTAAGCCCCCGAGTGGGAGGTTTGCTCTCCACTCGGTAGGATTTTTATATACTTAGGTGAGTACTTGGACTGCAGCTAAGCCCCCAAGTGGGAGGTTTGCTCTCCACTCGGTAGGATTTTCATATACTTAGGCGAGTACTTGGACTGCAGCTAAGCCCCCGAGTGGGAATCTGGCTCACCACTCGGTAGGATTTTCAAACACTTAGGCGAGCACTGGGCTGCAGCTAAGCCTCTGAGTGGGAATCTGGCTCACCACTCGGTAGGATTTTCAAACACTTAGGCGAGCACTGGACTGCAGCTAAGCCTCCGAGTGGGAGTCTGGCTCACCACTCGGTAGGATTTTCAAATACTTAGGCGAGTACTTGGACTGCAGCTAAGCCCCCGAGTGGGAGGTTTGCTCTCCACTCGGTAGGATTTTCAAATACTTAGGCGAGTACTTGGACTGCAGCTAAGCCCCCGAGTGGGAGGTTTTCTCTCCACTCGGTAGGATTTTCAAACACTTAGGCGAGCACTGGGCTATAGCTAAGCCTCCGAGTGGGAGTCTGTCTCACCACTCGGTAGGATTTTCAAATACTTAGGCAAGTACTTGGACTGCAGCTAAGCCCCCGAGTGGGAGGTTTGCTCTCCACTCGGTAGGATTTTCAAACACTTAGGCGAGCACTGGGCTGCAGCTAAGCCTCCGAGTGGGAGTCTAGCTCACCACTCGATAGGATTTTCAAATACTTAGGCGAGCACTGGGCTGCAGCTAAGCCCCCGAGTGGGAGTCTGGCTCACCACTCGGTAGGATTTTTTTTGCAAACTTAGGCGAAACGGATTTGCAGCTAAGCTACCCACTGGGGGATTTCGTACGCAAACAAAAGTGACAGCAATTACAGGAAGAACTGGGACACTCTTGTCTTTGATAAAAATGAACTACAGAAGTTTTTCTTATTACACCTCATTCGAGTGAGAATTCAAGTGTAAAATGGGCGGAGTAGTTCCACATTCCAAGCTCGTGGCTCGTCGATCCGGCGATCAACGTTGTAGAGATGATATGCTCCATTGTGGAGGACTCTGGTGACGATGAAGGGGCCTTCCAAAGTAGGAGCAAGTTTGTGTGGTTTCTGTTGATCCACTCGGAGGACCAAATCTCCTTCTTGGAAGGCTCGGCTCTTCACATTTCTGGCATGGAATCGACGCAAGTCTTGCTGATAGATGGTCGATCTGATCATAGCCATTTCCCTCTCCTCCTCTAGGAGGTCGACTGCGTCTTGCCGGGCTTGCTCTGCTTCGTCTTCATTATAAAGCTCGACTCTGGGGGCGTTGTGAAGTAGATCACTCGGCAGGACGGCTTCGGCTCCGTAAACCAGAAAGAATGGCGTTCTTCCAGTCGACCGGTTCGGGGTGGTCCTCAGTCCCCACAAAACTGACGGAAGCTCGTCGACCCAAGCGCCTGCTGCGTGCTTGAGATCACGCATCAGTCGAGGCTTCAGTCCTTTGAGAATCAGACCATTTGCTCTTTCAGCTTGTCCATTCGACTGGGGATGCGCGACCGACGCGTAGTCGACTCGTGTGCCTTGAGAGGCGCAAAAAGCTCTGAACTTGTCTGAATCGAAGTTTGACCCATTGTCAGTGATGATGCTATGCGGGACCCCATATCTGAATATCAACTCTCTGATGAAACTGATAGCAGTGCTAGCATCAAGATTTTTGATAGGCTTGGCTTCAATCCATTTGGTGAACTTGTCGACTGCCACAAGCACATGTGTGAATCCGCTCCTGCCTGTTCTCAGTGGACCAACCATGTCCAGTCCCCAAACAGCGAAGGGCCAGACGAGTGGAATGGTCCTCAGAGCTGATGCTGGCTTGTGCGACATGTTGGAGTAGAACTGGCAGCCTTCACACTTGTCGACTATCTCTTTCGCCATTTCGTTTGCCCTGGGCCAGTAAAAACCCGCTCGGTATGCTTTGGCCGCGATGGTCCGAGAGGACGCATGGTGACCACAGGTCCCCGAGTGGATATCATCAAGGATTATCTGACCTTCTTCTGGCGTTATGCACTTCTGACCGATTCCAGTTGCGCTTTCTCTATACAACTGTCCTTTTATGACTGTGAAAGCTTTAGATCGACGGACGATCTGTCGAGCCTCTTCTTCGTCCTCTGGAAGTTCTTTCCTCAAGATATACGCGATGTATGGTATCGTCCAGTCGGGAGTGATTGCCAAGACCTCCATGACTAGGTCGACCACAGCAGGAATTTCGACTTCAGTCGGATCTGTGGCACTTTTCGGTTGCGGGGCTTCTTCTGTAAAAGGATCCTCCTGGACTGACGGCGAGCGGATGTGCTCCAAAAACACATTGCTGGGAATGGCTTCTCTCTTGGAGCCTATCTTTGCCAGATCATCAGCTGCTTGATTTTTCAGTCGGGGGATGTGATGAAGCTCTAACCCCTCGAATTTCTTTTCTAGCTTTCTTACTGCGTTGCAGTAGCCAGTCATAGCTGGGCTTCTGACGTCCCACTCCTTCATCACCTGATTAACCACCAAATCTGAGTCGCCATAGACCATGAGGCGCCGGACGCCGAGTGAAATGGCCATGCGCAACCCATACAAGAGTGCTTCATATTCTGCTTCATTATTGGAGGAATCGAAGTGAATCTGGAGAACATATCTGAGCTTATCTCCTCGGGGGGAGACCAATACTACCCCAGCACCGGAACCATTCAGCATCTTAGATCCATCGAAGAACATGGTCCAGTGCTCCGAGTGAACTTGAGTCGGAAGCTGCTGTTCAATCCACTCGGCGACGAAATCTGCAATTGCTTGGGACTTGATAGCCTTCTTTGCTTCAAACTTGATATCTAGGGGAAGGAGTTCAATCGCCCACTTCGCCACTCGACCAGTTGCATCTCTGTTGTGCAAAATCTCTGACAGTGGAGCGTCGCTGACGACTGTAATGGAATGGTCAGAGAAGTAGTGTGCAACCTTCTTCGTGGTCATGTAAATCCCATATACAAGCTTCTGGTAATGGGGATATCTTTGCTTCGAAGGAGTCAAAACTTCAGACACATAATATACTGGGCGCTGAACTCTGAAGGCCTTTCCTTCTTCTTCCCGCTCGACCGTAAGTACTGTACTGACAACTTGTCCCGTGGCCGCAATGTAAAGCAGCAGAGGCTCTTTACTGATTGGGGCAGCAAGCACCGGCTGGGTGGAGAGCAGAGCTTTGAGCTCTGCAAACGCTGCATCAGCTTCTGGAGTCCACTCGAACTTGTCAGACTTCTTCATCAGTCGGTAAAGAGGCAACGCCTTTTCACCGAGACGAGAAATGAATCGACTTAGAGCGGCCAAGCAACCTGTAAGCTTCTGGACATCGTGCACACGCACAGGGCGCTTCATCCGGAATATGGTGCCAACTTTCTCGGGATTGGCGTCGATTCCTCGTTCGGAAACGAGAAAACCGAGTAACTTTCCACCTGGAACTCCGAATGTGCACTTTGATGGATTGAGCTTGATATCATATCCCCTGAGGTTAGCAAAGGTTTCGGCAAGGTCAGTCAGCAGGTCGGAACCTTTCCGTGACTTAACCACAATATCATCCATGTATGCTTCTACGTTCCGACTGATCTGAGTGAGCAAACACTTCTGAATCATCCTCATGAACGTGGCTCCAGCATTCTTGAGGCCGAAGGGCATGGTGACATAACAGAAGCACCCGAATGGGGTGATGAAAGCCGTTTTGATCTCGTCGGGTCCATACAGACGGATCTGATGGTACCCTGAATAAGCATCTAGAAAAGACAAACGCTCACACCCCGCGGTCGAGTCGACTACCTGGTCGATGCGGGGGAGAGGGAAATGATCTTTCGGGCAGGCCCGATTGATATGTTTAAAGTCAATGCACATGCGAAGTGACTTGTCCTTCTTGGGGACCATGACAACATTGGCGAGCCACTCGGAGTGGTAAATCTCTCGGATGAACTCCGCTGCTAAGAGCCGAGCCACCTCCTCGCCAATAGCTTTCGTCTTCTGGACGGCGGACCGTCGAAGATGTTCTTTCACAGGCTTGAACTTCGGGTCGACTCGTAGACGGTGCTCAGCCAGCCCCCTGGGAACTCCAGGCATGTCAGAAGGCTTCCATGCGAAGATGTCCCAGTTCTCACGGAGGAACTGGATGAGCGCTTCTTCCTATTTGGAGTCGAGCGTCGTTGAGATGTGAGTCGGAGCAGCATTGGGGTCGGTCGGGTGAATGTGAACTGGCTTAGTTTCACCGGATGACTGAAAAGCTGATTCTGAAGCTGGCTTCTTGGCTCGCAGCAATTCACTCGGATCAGCGGTCTTCTGGTACTCTTGCAGCTCGACTACTGACATCTGAGCATCAAGCGATCTTTGATCCTTTCTGAAAACACTCCTCTGCTTTCTTCCGATTGCCTGTAACGGTGATCACACCTCTGGGGCCGGGCATCTTCAACTTGAGATACACATAGCACGGTCGAGCCATGAAGCGTGCATAAGCTGGCCGGCTCAGAATAGCATGATAAGCACTTTGGAAGTCCACAACCTCAAATGACTTTTCCTTGCGGTAATTCTTTGAATCACCGAAAACCACATCGAGAGCAATCTGGCCGAGTGACTCGGCTTTCTTTCCAGGAATGACTCCATGGAAACTCATGTTGCTGGCACTGAGCCTGGACATCGGAATGCCCATCCCTTTCAACGTTTCTGCATACAATATGTTCAGGCCGCTGCCACCATCCATCAGGACTTTGGTCAGTCGAGTGCCTTCGACAACTGGATCGACCACCAGAGCTTGCCTCCCAGGGGTGGCAATGTGCGCAGGGTGATCGGACTAGTCGAACATGATGGCAGTCTGAGACCACTTCAGGTAGCTGGGTGTTGCCGGGGCAACCATATTCACTTCATGGTTAATGACTTTCAGTCGACTTTTGCTTTCGACATCAGCAAAAATCATCAAGGTGGAATTGATTTGGGGGTATCCATCGTTACTATCTTCTTTGTCCTCAACTCTGTCTGACTCTTTTTCCTTGTCTTTGGACTGCTTGCCCTGAAACTGCTGGATCAGGAGCCGGCACTGTCGAGTGGTATGCTTTGGGTAAATAAGATTACCCTCTTCATCTTTCTTGGTGTGGATGTGACACGGCAGATCCAAAACATCATTTCCATCTTGATCCTTGACTTTCTTGGGGTTCCAGGGTCCCTTGGGTTTTCCCTTGAATTTTCCCTGGGTTACGGCCAGGGCCTCCCCAGGAGCGGCTGGCTCGGCCTTCCGCTTCTGCTTCCGACTGGAATTGCCTCCGGTTTCCTGGGCGACTGCTTTCTGCTTGCCACTCCAGAGTCGATCTTCATCTTCTCCGTTAGCGTATTTGGTGGCAATTTCCATCATCCGATTCAGAGACATTTCTCCGGTCCGACCGAACTTCAGGTTCAACTCTCTGTTCTTGACGCCTTCTTTAAAGGCACAAACTGCTTGGTGATTTGGTACATTCTCAACTATGTGATGCAAAGTGATCCACCTCTGGATGTAATCCCTCAGAGTTTCACTCGGTTTCTGCACGCAAGACCGCAATTCTGTGAGGCCTACCGATCGCTTGCATGTTCCTTCAAAGGTCGTGACAAACACTCGAGAGAGATCCTCCCAAGTGTAGATGCTGCTGGGTGCTAACTGATTCAGCCACGCTCTGGCTGAGCCCTCTAACAGGAGAGGCAAATGCTTCATAACCACCTCATCATTGCCGCCACCAATCTGGACAGCCACTCGGTAGTCTTCGAGCCAAGTGTCAGGCTTAGACTCGCCGGTGAACTTGCTGACTCCAGTCGCCAACCGGAAGTTGGGAGGAATCACTGCGGCCCTGATAGCTCGACTAAAACACTCTGGCCTCGAAACACGTACTCTGCTGCTGGGAGGCGCATCTCTGTCGTGGCCTTCTCGGTGAGCTCTGTTCCTGTCAACCAGACCCTGAACGAGGATGGATCTCGCATCAAAGCCTGGGTCCCTGGGGTCGACTGGAACTCTCCGCCCAACACTATGAGGGTGTCTGTCATCCTGCTGTCGAGGCGCATATGACCCACTCCTCGGGGGAGGGTTTGGCACTCGATGTCGATCGAACCGGTGATCATACTGCTCATTTCTTCTGTACTGATCGTGCCGGTCTCCGCGTCCCTCACGCCTCGGGGGCGATCTTGGGCTGTGAGCCGACTGGACTGTATCCGTTGCAACGGATCGACTGTGGATCCTATTCCGCGACTGAGAAACAGCGGAATTCTAGTTTCCCGCTGCCCGGAGCAACGCTCTGATTTGCAACAAGCCCCTACCAGCCTCCGACTGGGAGGGCTGAATCGATTCTGCTATACGGGCCGCGGCTGCCAAATTCTGAACTGGGGTTCGATATACCTGCGTAGGCGGGAAGAGCTAACGTCGACTGGACTCGGGAACTCGCTGGCACGCTTGCTCGTCGAGTATTCGCTGGAGATTCTCTAGTCGAGTGCGCTCGGCCAAGTTAGCCAAGCGCGCGTCCTCCAAGGCCCGGGCCTCGGGGGTTTCTCCGACGATAGAAGTGTGGAGGGCATCCATGTTCCGGCGGCGAAGCTCTTCTCGCTGCAATGACGTGAGAGGTTCAGGGAGATACTCATCGTGGGGATGCGACGGGTCGCCTCCACCCGCGCCTCCATCGGTGCGAGGGAAACCGGGAGGACTGTGTGTTCCATCGACCGCCAGAACCTCAGCCGTCGGGTCGCTGCTGTCGCACTCGGATGCGGTCTCCGCGGAGCCAGTCGACAGGTCGAACATGCCGTAGAGGGATTCGTCGGGCTCGATTGCCGCGACTTGTGGGGCTGCCGACTGGCGGGCCACGACATGCCTCACCCACCTCTAAAGTCTCGACCGGCCGGAGCGCTTGCGCCGGTGGGAGACAGGGCGGGAAGATGACACGGGAGCCGACCGATACTGGGTCGACGGCTGCCGCAGGAGGACGCCATGAACACATGCGCGGAAGTGCGTCGCACCACGGACGGGGAGGGCGTCGATGTCGAGTGGAGCCTCCTGAAGCCAAGCGGAGTTGTCGGCGATGAACGTGAGTGCGCCGAGACGGATCTCGCGACCCTCCACCAAATCTCCGCACGAAAACATGATCAAAGGGATCGGAAAAATCGCAACTTCTCCAACTAGGCGCTAAGACTCCTGCCCCACGGTGGGCGCCAACTGTCGTGGTTCTAACTCTGACAGTGAGGTAGGGGGGTATGTATGGAGAGGCTAGATCTCAGCTATGGAGAAGTTGTAAATACACTAGGATGTACGAGTTCAGGCCCTTCACGGAGGAAGTAACAGCCCTAGTCTCGGTGCGCGGAGGCGGTCGACTGGATTATGTGTGTATGAATTACAGGGGTCCCCACCCCTGCTACTGAGGAGGGGGTTGGCTTATATAGAGTTCGCCAGACCCCTCCGGTCCTCAGTAATGCAGAGTTAAAATACATTAAGACTGGGCGTTACTGGTAACATCCCTAATAAAGTGCTATGATGACCATAAAGACTACTTAATGGCCGACCATTTGCTTGCGGAGTGACCTTAGATCTCCTGTCAGTCGAGTGGTTGGCTTCGTAGTCGAGTGGTGGCTTCCTGGTCGAGTATCTTGAATCCGTCGAGTGGGATACCTTCACGTCGATTGAAAGGTGACTTCTTCCAGGGATGTCCTTGGGTAGGGCTCTTAGGACAGGTCCATGCCCCCACCCTAGGTACATAGCTTCATCAGCCGCCTCCAGTTGCGCCACATCACTTTCTTCTCCGACGGCCGTTGTCTCCCTCGCCTCAAAGAACGCGCGCTCCATCACCCGAAGACACTTGGTCGTCGGCCAGAAGATCTTGTGAAGGCGGTCGAAGTTGCGCCACACCTACCGGTCACCGCTGCGGGAGAGCGTGCCACGCTCCCGTGCCTGCACTTTGCACCACCCCTCCACCGGCGGGGGAGGGAGGAGCTCCCCACCTCGTCGTCATGGCGGTGCTCCGCGGTCCCCTCGGCCACCCCTCCCGCAACCAGCGCTCGGCATCGGGACGAGCTTTGTGTGATTGTTCGTGTAGCAAACTCCGGTCAAAGGAAGGAGGATTTCTCGCTGGAGCTAACGATTTGCGGAAGAGGGGAAAGAGCGGAGCTGGACGAGCTCCCTAGATTATGTTTCATGTTACATAATCTAAGGAGCTCGTCCAACTCCGCTCCCCGCTCGCCCGGCTCCGTCCTGGCCATTTCTGGCGGCCGGCTGCGCTCCTCAGAATGTTGGTCCGGTCCCCGGCAAGGTAGGATAGGGCATGGGACACAAGCTGGCTCACGGGACTCAAGGCCCCGCCGTCTCCCATGACCTACTCTTCCTCGTCGGAGACCGAAACCCAAACAGAGGGGAGTGGAGGGGAGGGAAGTGAAGTGGCTAGGGTTTAGTCCGGCGAGTGGATTGGGAGGATTTTATGTGGGGTCGGATGGGCCAGCGTGGGCCGGGTGCGACGTGACGGGCGTGCCGGGGCGTCCCATATCCGTCCAATATTTGGGCTGGATATCTGGGGTGCTTGAAGGAAATATACCCTAGAGGCAATAATAAATTTGTTATTTTATATTTCTTATTCATGATAAAGGTTTATTATTCATGCTAGAATTGTATTGACCGGAAACCTTAATACATGTGTGAATACATAAACAAACACCGTGTCCCTAGTGAGCCTCTACTTGACTAGCTCATTGATCAAAGATGGTTAAGGTTTCCTAACCATGCACATGAGTTGTCATCTGATAACGGGATCACATCATTAAGAGACTGATGTGATGGACAAGACCCATCCGTTAGCTTAGCATAATGATTGTTTAGTTTTATTGTTATTGCTTTCTTCATGTCAAATACATATTCCTTCAACTATGCGATTATGCAACTCCCGAATACCGGAGGAATGCCTTGTGTGCTATCAAACGTCACAACGTAACTGGGTGATTATAAAGATGCTCTACAGGTATCTTCAAAGGTGTTTGTTGAGTTGGCATAGATCGAGATTAGGATTTTTCACTCCGAGTATCAGAGAGGTATCTCTGGGCCCTCTCGGTAATACACATCATAAGCTTGCAACAAATGACTAAGGAGTTAGTCATGAGGTGATGTATTACGGAACGAGTAAAGAGACTTACCGGTAACGAGATTGAACTAGGTATGAAGATACCGACGATCGAATCTCAGGCAAGTAACATACCGACAGACAAAGGGAATAACGTATGCTGTCATAACGGTTCGACCGATAAAGATCTTCGTAGAATAGGTAGGAGCCAATATGGGCATCCAGGTTCCTCTATTGGTTATTGACCGGAGAGGTTTCTCGGTCATGTCTACATAGTTCTAGAACCCGTAGGGTCCGCACGCTTAACGTTCGATGACGATATTGTATTATATGACTTATGTGATTTGGTGACCGGATGTTGTTCAGTATCTCGGATGAGATCATGGACATGATGAGGAGTCTCGAAATGGTTGAGAGGTAAAGATTGATATATAGTACGATAGTATCTGGACACCGGAAGTGTTCCCGGGGGGGGGGGGGAGGGAGGGTATCGAGTACATATCGGGTCACCGGAAGGGGTTCCGGGCACCCCCGGCAAAAGATATGGGCCTTATGGGCCAAGAGGGGAAATGCACCAGCCACCAGGGGTTGGCGCACCCCCCATATGGGCCGAACCAGAGGAGAAGGAAAGAGGGGAAGGGAGAAGGAAAGGGGGGATTCGGCCTCCCCTTCCTTCCCTCCTCCCTCCTCTTTCCTTCCCCCTCTGACAAATAAGGAAGGGGGGGGGGCGCCGGCCATGGGAAGACCCCAAGTAGGATTCGGCCTACTTGGGCGCCTCCTTGGCTGCCTCCCCTCCCCCTCCCACCTATATATATGTGGGGGGGCGCCCCTAGCATACCCTAGACAATTTCCTAGCCGTGTGTGGCGCCCGCCTCCACTGTTTGCACCCTCGGTCATATTTTTGTAGTGCTTAGGCGAACCCCTGTGAGGATCACTTCACCATCACCGTCACCATGCCGTCGTGCTGACGGAACTCATCTACTACCTTGACGTCTTGCTGGATCAAGAAGGCAAGGGACGTCACCGAGCTGAACGTGTGCAGAACATAGAGGTGCCGTGCATTCGATACTTGATCGGTTGGAACGCGAAGAAGTTCGACTACATAAACCGTGTTGTTTAACGCTTCCGCTTACGGTCTACGAGGGTACATAGACACACTCTCTCCCTCGTTGCTATGCATCTCCATGGATAGATCTTTGCATGTGCATAGAAAAAACAATTGTTTTCCATGCAACGTTTCCCAACAGTGGCATCATGAGCCAGGTCTATGCATAGATGATATGCAGGAGTAGAACACAAAGAGTTGCGGGCGGTGATAGTCATACTGCTTCTCATCAATGTCTTATTTTGATTCGGTGGTATTGTGGGATGAAGCGGCCCGAACCAACCTTACATGTCCACGCACATGAGAACGGTTCCACCGACAGGCATGCAGCTAGTTTTGCAGAAAGATGGCTGGCGGGTGTCTGTTCCTCCTACTTTAGTTAATTCGAATTTGACTGCGGATGGTCCTTGAAGAAGGTCAAAATAGCAAGCTTGACGAAACACCATTGTGGTTTGATGCGTAGGTAAGAACAGTTCTTGCTAGAAGCCCGTAGGAGCCACGTAAAACTTGCAATAACAAAGTAGACGACGTCTAACTTGTTTTTGCAGGGCATGTTGTGATGTGATATGGTCAAGATATGATGTGATATACATTATTGTATGAGATGATCATGTCTTGTAAAAGTTATGGGCAACCGACAGCAGCCTTATGGTTGTCTCTTTATTGTATGAAATGCAAACGCCATGTAATTGCTTTACTTTATCATTATGCGTTAGCGATAGTTGTAGAAGCAATAGTTGGCGAGATGACCACCACGCAAAGATGGAGATCAAGGTGTCGAGCCGGTGACGACGGAGATCATGATGATGCTTTGGAGATGGAGATGAAAAGCACAAGATGATGATGGCCATATCATGTAACATATTTTGATTGCATGTGATGTTTATCTTTTATGCATCTTATTTTGCATAGTACGGCGGTAGCATTATAAGATGATCTGTCGGTGTTAAAACCGGCGGATCTCGGGTAGGGGGTCCCGAACTGTGCGTCTAGGCCGGATGGTAACAGGTGGCAGGGGACACGATGTTTTACCCAGGTTCGGGCCCTCTCGATGGAGGTAAAACCCTACGTCATGCTTGATTGATATTGATGATATGGGTAGTACAAGAGTAGATCTACCACGAGATCAGAGAGGCTAAACCCTAGAAGCTAGCCTATGGTATGATTGTATGTTGTGGTTGTTGTTCTATGGACTAAAACCCTTCGGTTTATATAGACACCAGAGAGGGTTAGGGTTACACAAGATTGGTTACAAAGGAGGAGATATCCATATCCGTATTGCCTAGCTTGCCTTCCACGCCAAGTAGAGTCCCATCCGGACACGAGACGAAGTCTTCAATCTTGTATCTTCATAGTCTAACAGTCCGGCCAATGGATATAGTCCGGCTATCCGGAGACCCCCTAATCCAGGACTCCCTTAGTAGCCCCCGAACCAGGCTTCAATGACGATGAGTCCGGCGCGCAGTATTGTCTTCGGCATTGCAAGGCGGGTTCCTCTCCAAATTCTGTGTACCTGTCGAAATAGTGTCCGGTTTCTTGTGAATGTTGCACTCCTTGGCTTCCACGCCCAATAATGGCCACTTTCCATGTGTCGAGCGAATGTGAAGAGCCAGAGTATTTTCACATTTACCCCCTAGCTGTGTGAATGAGCCGCCTATTAAAAAGACGAGGATTCAGATCCAAATCACACCATCCTCCCTTGGCGAGCCTTCATCGGAGCGCACCCGACAGAGATCCATTCCATCATGGCCGGTCGACGCAGCTCCTCCTCTCGCTCCCCTAGCTCCAAGCCTGGAGATTGGGAGAGATGTTCCGTCCCGCACAGCAAATTAGTGATGCTTCAGACCAAGGGATTTCTTCCCCCAGCGTACATGGTCCCGGTTCGAGCCGGGCTTGCCACCTATAATGGCGGAGAGCAAGCGGAGAGCCTTCCCAATCCCTCCAAAGGACAACGGGTATGCCTTGTCCCTTATTTGGTAAGAGGGCTCGGATTCCCAATTCATCCGTTTCTCCGGGGGCTCCTGGAGTTCTACGGCCTCCAGTTGCACAACCTTACGCCTGCCTCCATGCTGCATATCGCGGGATTCGTAGCCCTTTGCGAGTTGTTTTTGGGCTGTGAGGCTCATTTCGCTCTGTGGAAGAAGCTGTTCTGCCTTGTGCCCCGTTCTCAGAAGGGTCAATATATCAAGTGGGCGGAGCCGAAGTGTGACGTACTGCCGGGACCGGATACCTGTCCGGAACCCCAAAGAAGACGTCCGAAGACTGGCCTTCAGAATGGTTTTATATAGAAGACGTCCCCCTCCCGGATCCTATTCGGATCGGCCTTCCTGAGTTCGACAACGCCCCTTTGAAGAAGCGCCGGAGCTGGCGTCCACGGAGCTCCCTGGAGGAAGATGACAGGGACGTTCTTTACCTGATGAGCCGGATAAGTTTTTTAGCTCGATCCGGATTGACCATGATCGAGGTCATGGCCATATGTATCATGCGGGGGGTGCAGCCGCTTCAGTATAGAGGCCACCCCATGTGGGATTTCAACGGGGAGGATGACGCCACCCGCTACGGCCGTAAAGGGCCGGGATCGGTTGCTGATCTAATAAAGATCTTATCCACTTTGTACAAGGGAGAAGAGGAGGAATTCCTTCGTGTCAACCCGCAGGGCGGATTTTCTATGTACAATCCTCCGAGCTGGGTAAGCGGAGACTTTTTCTCGCCCATCCGTTTCATATTTCCGTAGTTAAGTATTCAGTCTAGCGATTTCTATCGCAGGAACTGCGCCAGGCTGTAAGGAGATAAACAACCCCCCTCCACAACCCGAGGACCCTGGACGGTCCCTCGACCCGGCCTCCCAGGAGGATCCGGACATATCTGTGGAGCTGATCGATGGGGTGTTTTACCAATTGAGCAATGATAATGCTTTGGTGGCCATTACGGCCGATTACCCTGGGCTAGTTCCAGCCTCACAGGTGACTGAGACCGAAGTCCCAGCACTTCAAAAAGGGATCCGTCCTTGCGTGTTTTTGATCGCCGTATAACAGCCGTGTTTTGCAGGGGAGGTCCTCGAGGCAGAAGGCCGAGCCTGCGGCGACTGGCCAACAAGGGGCCGCGAGGCCAGGCAGGCTGAAAAGACCCGCAGTCCGGATTGAGACACCGGCGCAGCGGTACGGCGCGCCGTCTTTATTGCAAGACATTATTCTCAGAGGCATATTAACGCCCATGCCTTCTTTTCAGGAAAAAGAGCGCTCGCCGGACTATACCCGGAGAGGCTACCAATCGCGCCTCCACAAGCCAGGCTCCAAGGCCGGATTCGGAGGCGGGAACGAATACGAGGCGTGCGCCGGGTGCTCCTCCGACAGAGGATGCGGATAAACTGTCCGCCACCAATTCCGAGGTGGAAAGTGCCATGAACCACAGGCGTCGCCGGACTGTTCTTCGTGACGCTTGTTTCTCCCAAGAGGCATTGGATGCCTTCAACTCGGGAGACGCGCACCTCCGTGCCGCTCAAAATGGTCTAGCCAGAGCCACGGAGCAGTATGTAAAAGACATACGGGTGAGAAAATTTGGTGATTATATATATCAGTAGCCCCTGAGACTTGAAACAGTTAGGATAACTGATTTAAGGATCATTTGTTATGCAGGTTCTTACAGAAAAGAATACTCAACTGTCCCAGGAGCTGGAAGAGTGCAAAGCCCAACTTCAGGCCGCACTGGCCGCAGCAGGGGAGCCCAAAGAGACCCCCTCTGGTAACATATCCTTCGAATGATAAGTATCATATAGAATGCGGCGTATATGCAGATCTGACGATAAAATTGCAGATGACGCTGGAGTAAATCCGGATAAGCAACAACTCCTACGCCAGCTGAAGGCCGGTGAGAGCGTGCTTACGAGGGTGAGGCAGGAGAAAAATGATCTCCTAGATGCCAACACCAAGCTGGGCGTGGAACTACAAGATGTTCGTGCCCAACTGTCGGACTCTGTTAAGGAAAATCGGCGGCTTCGACGCGGCATATTTAGTAAGTGCTTGAACGAACTTTGAAAAAGAGTTCGGCGAGGAAGCTGGCTGACAGAGTTATGTCTGTAGGTATGCTAACAGGTCGTCCTGCCGAGGAAATGCCCGGTTCAACGGGTGACCTTCTTCCCGAGCTCTCACAGCTGCACGAACGAGTTCGGCAGGTGATGCAAGGCGTCGCCCAGGCCTTGTGGCCATCCGTCTCCATACCCGAAGGCCTTGGAGAGCTTGCAGAAAAGCTAAAGGGAGCACGGCGGCGCTTCCGATTATGGAAGATATCGGCCTGCCGTCAGGGCGCCAGGGAAGCCTGGGCAATGGTGAAGACACGGTACACGAAGGCTGACCCGAACCACATGGCCGAAGTCGGACCTGTGGGGCCCGATGGGAAGGAGATCCCTGTGAGCTTAGTGTACGGCCAAGTAGAATTGGCCGCAAAGTATTCCCAACAGGACTGTAGACTAGACAGCCTATTGGATGGTATTGAAGAGGAATTCAACCAGTCAAATTGACTATGTAATTTTAAAGTGACATGTATAATGCCTTCTAGCCGGATTGTAGATCGTTTGTCGTGGCGGACCTTTTCGCTTCAACCTCGGGACCCGACGGTCCGGAGTGTATCCGAATACCCTCTCGGTTATGTAAGAACCGGGGCATGCGTGGAGACCAGGCGTAGGGGTCATTAGTGCTTTATCAGACAAGTGCCCAACTAGTTATGTTATATTACATGGGTAGTAAGAAACATCTTCCAGGGAGAATAGTTCCGTTAAGGGTTCCTTTCCCTGGGTAAGCATGCCCTAAAGTGCATGTCCGGACTGCGACAAGAAGCGCAGAAAAAGCATCTGGGGGCAGATATGGATAATAAATAAAAGTCATCTTTTGTTCACCGACCGAATATTCCCTTAAGAACGCTAGCTTTCGGCTTCACCCAGTCTGAGGTACACGTCCGGCTGACCCGGCGGTAACAATCGCAGAGGTGCTCCCCTTATGCCCTAGCCGAATTAACGGGAACGTAGGGCATAAATACAAGAGCCAGGCAACCCAGCTTGGCCAAAACTTAAGTCATATCGATGCATATAATGGTGAAAAAAGGTACATGCGGAAGTATAACACATGTGTTGGGCGTGAGGCCCAGGTAAATAATTTAAGCTTCTGTGAAAGAAGCCCCCAGGTATGAAGAGTGCGGCTAGCGCATCTGTAATGTATGAGTGAGGCACAAGGTGACCCTTGAAGGCCTAGAGAAATAAAAGAAAGAAAGGGAAACAAGACAGATGATGCATATGCAGAAAATGGACAAAGGGAGGGGACTAACATAAAGTCCGGTGCTAGGCGTAGAATCTTCGAAGCCTGGCTGCGTTCCATGGGTTCGGCTCGAGTCGACTAGTCGATGCATCCCGCAGTCGGTACGCTCCACCGGTCAGAACTTGGTCGATAATGAAGGGACCTTCCCATTTGGGCTCGAGCTTGTTCTTTTTCTTATCCGGCAGCCGTAGAACTAGTTCGCCAACGTTATAAGTTTTGGCCCGTACTTCTCTGCTTTGGTATCTGCGAGCCTGTTGCTGGTAAAATGCGGAACGGGCTTTGGCTACGTCGCGCTCTTCCTCCAAGGTGTCCAGACTGTCCTGCCGATCGAGCTCGGCTTCTCTTTCTTCGTACATGCGCACTCGAGGTGAGTCATGAATTATGTCACAGGGCAGGACTGCCTCTGCGCCGTACACCATAAAAAACGGTGTATATCCGGTACTACGATTCGGCGTGGTCCGCAGCCCCCAGAGTACGGAGTCGAGCTCCTCTACCCAGTGCGTGTCAGACTCCGTTAAGGAGCGCACTAATCTGGGTTTAATGCCGCTCATTATAAGACCATTTGCTCGTTCGACTTGACCGTTGGTTTGTGGGTGATAGACTGAAGCATAATCGAGCTTGATGCCCATTTTGCTGCACCAGAGTTTTACCTCGTCGGCCGT
The DNA here is from genome assembly GCF_018294505.1 of Triticum aestivum. Lineage (NCBI taxonomy): Eukaryota > Viridiplantae > Streptophyta > Magnoliopsida > Poales > Poaceae > Triticum > Triticum aestivum. The sequence goes on from NC_057794.1 coordinate 455,338,498, forward strand.
GAAGTTCGTGCCGTTATCAGTGATGATGCTGTGGGGGACGCCGTAACGGTGTACAACCCCGGATATGAAATCTATCACCGGTCCGGATTCGGCTGTTTTAACCGGTTTAGCCTCTATCCATTTGGTGAATTTATCCACCATGACCAATAAGTATTTTTTCTTGTGGGTTCCCCCTTTAAGGGGTCCAACCATGTCAAGCCCCCAGACCGCGAAGGGCCATGTAATGGGGATTGTTTGGAGGGCGGTGGGTGCATGTGGCTTTGATTTGCAAAGAGCTGGCAACCGGCGCAACGTTGGACCAAGTCCTGTGCATCTGCCCGGGCCGTTGGCCAATAGAATCCTGTACGGAAGGCCTTGCTTACAAGAGCCCGGGCTGCAGCGTGATGACCGCCGAGTCCGGCGTGAATTTCTGCCAAAAGGTTCCGCCCTTCCTCTTCGGAGATGCACCTTTGAAGGACTCCGGTAGCGCTTTTTTTGTACAATTCTCCCTCATGGACCCTGTAGGCCTTGGATCGCCGCACTATGCAGCGTGCCTCATTTTGGTCCTCCGGAAGTTCCTGTCTAGTTAGGTAGGCCAGGAATGGTTCTGTCCACGGGGCAATAATGGCCATTATTTCGTGGGCTGAATGTGTTATTTCGGTGGTGGAGCCTCCGATTGTGTCAGAGAGTTCGGTATCGGGTATTTTGGCCGGGTCCGGACTGTTGTTACCGGTGTCCCCTTCCCATGCTACGGATGGCTTGAAGAGCCTTTCCAGAAATATGTTGGGAGGGACCGCGTCGCGTTTTGCGCCGATGCGGGCGAGGATATCCGCCGCCTGATTGTTTTCCCGAGCCACATGGTGAAATTCGAGCCCCTCGAACCGAGCTGACATTTTTAGGACGGCATTGCGATAAGCTGCCATTTTCGGATCCTTGGCATCAAAGTCTCCATTTATTTGGGATATCGCGAGGTTCGAATCCCCGCGCACCTCTAGGCGTTGAATGCCCATGGATACTGCCATCCGGAGACCATGTAGAAGGGCCTCATATTCGGCTGCGTTGTTGGAGTCCGTATACATTATCTGTAGTACGTATTGAACGGTATCTCCTGTTGGGGACGTCAAAACGACGCCAGCCCCCAGACCAGCCAACATTTTGGAGCCGTCGAAGTGCATGATCCAGTTTGAATATGTGCCGTACTCTTTAGGGAGTTCGGCTTCCGTCCACTCAGCGACGAAGTCAGCCAAAACTTGCGACTTAATAGCTCGCCGTGGCTTGTAAGTTATGTCGAACGGGAGGAGCTCAATGGCCCATTTGGCAATCCGGCCCGTCGCGTCGCGGTTGTTTATAATATCGTTAAGTGGTACTTCCGAGGCTACCGTTATCGAACACTCTTGAAAGTAGTGTCGCAGCTTCCGGGATGCCATAAATACCGCGTACGCTATCTTTTGATAATGCGGGTACCGTGATTTGCATGGAGTAAGGACAGTGGACACATAGTAAACCGGCTTTTGAAGGGGGAATTTGTGTCCGTCCACTTCTCGCTCGACGACGAGCACTGCGCTTACTACTTGATGAGTTGCCGCAATGTATAATAGCATTGGTTCGCCAATGTTTGGCGCGGCCAGGACTGGGTTTGTTGCCAATATGGCTTTTATTTCGTTGAGTCCGGCCGTGGCGGCATCCGTCCACTCGAAGTGTTCGGTGCGCCGGAGGAGGCGATAAAGGGGTAATGCCTTTTCTCCCAAGCGGGAGATAAAGCGGCTTAGAGCCGCCACGCATCCAGTCAATTTTTGTATTTGTTTGAGGTCTGTTGGGGTAGCCAACTGTGACAATGCTCGGATTTTGGCCGGATTAGCTTCAATACCTCTACTGGAGACAATGAATCCCAGGAGCTTTCTGGCTGGTACGCCGAAAACGCATTTTCCGGATTGAGCTTGATGTCATATGTTCGGAGGTTGTCGAATGTGAGCCTCAAGTCGTCTACTAGAGTTTCGACATGCTTGGTTTTAACGACCACGTCATCTACGTATGCCTCCACTGTTTTGCCGATCTGGTTTGCCAGACATGTCTGAATCATGCGCTGATATGTTGCGCCGGCATTTTTGAGCCCGAAGGGCATTGTGTTGAAGCAGAATGGGCCGTATGGTGTGATGAATGCCGTTGCGGCTTGGTCTGGCTCTGCCATTGCAATTTGATTGTAGCCGGAGTATGCGTCGAGGAAACACAATGAATCGTGTCCTGCGGTAGCGTCGATGATTTGATCGATGCGGGGGAGGGGGAAGGGATCCTTTGGGCAGGCCTTGTTAAGGTCCTTAAAATCGACGCACAAGCGCCAGGATTTGTCCTTCTTTGGTACCATCACCAGGTTTGCTAGCCAGTCCGGATGTTTTATGTCTCTGATGAATCCGGCCTCCAATAGCTTGGCTAGTTCCTCTCCCATGGCTTGTCTCTTAGGTTCGGAGAAACGTCGAAGAGCCTGCTTGACTGGCTTGAATCCTTTTAGGATATTTAGGCTGTGCTCAGCCAGCCTGCGTGGGATTCCTGGCATGTCTGAAGGGTGCCAGGCAAAAATGTCCCAGTTCTCGCGTAGGAACTCTCGCAGTGCGGCGTCGACATCAGGGTTTAATTGTGCCCCGATGGAAGCTGTTTTTGTAGGGTCCGTTGGATGGACTTGGAATTTGACTATTTCGTCCGCCGGTTTAAAGGAGGTGGACTTGGATCTTTTATCGAGTATCACGTCGTCCCTGTTCACCGTGGAGCGCAGCGCAGTTAGTTCCTCGGCCGCTAGGGCTTCGGATAGTGCCTCAAGGGCCAGTGCAGCTGTCTTATTTTCGGCGCGGAGTGCTATGTCCGGATCACTAGCAAGAGTGATGATTCCGTTGGGCCCGGGCATTTTGAGCTTCATGTACCCGTAATGGGGTATGGCTTGGAAGATTGTAAACGCCTCCCGCCCTAATAGAGCGTGGTATCCGCTGCTGAACGGGGCCACTTGGAATGTAATTTCTTCGGACCTGTAATTATCCGGCGTGCCGAATACCACGTCTAGTGTGATTTTCCCAGCACAGCGTGCTTCCCGACTGGGGATGATTCCTCTAAAGGTTGTGCTACTTTGCTCAATGCGGCTCCAGTCTATTTCCATCTTTTGAAGAGTTTCCTCATAGATGAGGTTTAATCCGCTGCCGCCGTCCATGAGTACCTTGGTGAGTCGAAAGCCGTCCACGATTGGACTGAGGACCAGTGCGGCTGGTGCTCGGGCTGTTCGGAATTTAGGTTCGTCACTGGCATTGAAGGTAATAGCCGTGTCACTCCAAGGATTTATTTCTGCTATGTGGCAGATTTCGGCCATGCTGCGGAGTGTTCGCTTGCGTCTATTATTTGACGCGAAGGTCTCAAAGACCGTTAACACCGTATTGTTGTCCACGGGATGGTGCTCTGTGGTATTTGGGAGGAGTAGATCCTCACCACTTTTGGCCACCTGCCGGAGTATTCAACATGTTCTAAGGCTGTGCGTTGGTATTGCATCCGCTGTACTATGAATTTTGCAGGGTCCGTTGAGCCATCCCTCCAGTACGGTTCCTTGCCCCGTAGAGGGCTTTTGCTTTTTGGTAGTTAACCCAGGTGTATTGTGATAATGCACCCTTTTATTTCGGACTGGGTTTGTATTCAGGGCCGGATTATCCCAAAATTTTATTTCGGTTTTCCAGGCGCTTTCCATCGCACAGTACTTTCGTACTATGGACACCAAGTCGGCAAAGCGTGTAATTTCGCGGCGACTTATGGCGTTGAGGATTCCCTTGTCCGTGCAATTATTGCAGAAGAATGAAATTGCGTCTTCCTCGCGGCAGTCCTTTATCCTATTCATGACCAGGAGGAATCTGGCCCAGTAATGGTGTACTGTTTCTTCGGGCTCTTGCCTAATTTGGGATAGATCGCGTATGTTTTGGTGGGTGGGTGGAATTGAATCCGAATCCTCACCCAATCTGAGACTCAGGGGCCAAGGAGTTTCCGAACTCGGAAGTTTGGATTCTTGGATGTTTTCCGATAAATCTAGCCCGCTGCCTGATTCTAGGTTCAGGCCTTGAGTGACGTCCTCCCCTTCGCGGCTATCCGGCTTGGAGGGATCGGGAATCCGGACATAGCTAGTCCTTAAGATAGATGAAGGGTTTCCGCATTGTTCCTCCACCACTGCAACATGATGGGTGACCTAGGGAGAGTTGATCTCTCTCAGATCGGGTTTAGGCCCAATCTTATCGTAGTCTGTAGCGACTCCCAGGGCGGCGATGTGATCCAAGAGCTCGTTCAGGGAAGAGAGCTCCATTGGATCCAACTACTCGGCGAGTTCCGAGTTGACATGAAGATTTCTTTCGATGACCCAAGAAGTCATCGTCGGCGCAGCGGCCGAACAGGCGATCATAAGAAAACCACCTAGTCGGGGAGTTTGGCTGATAGCCAAAGCTCCCTCAGCAACAGTGCCGTCTTTAAAGACGGTATGAGACATCCTTCCTGATGGCGACGGCACAACGGAACTCTCAATGAAAGCACCAATGTCGGTGTCAAAACCGGCGGATCTTGGGTAGGGGGTCCTGAACTGTGCGTCTAGGCCGGATGGTAATAGGAGGCAGGGGACACGATGTTTTACCCAGGTTCGGGCCCTCTCGATGGAGGTAAACCCTACGTCCTGCTTGATTGATATTGATGATATGGGTAGTACAAGAGTAGATCTACCACGAGATCAGAGAGGCTAAACCCTAGAAGCTAGCCTATGGTATGATTGTATGTTTTGGTTGTTGTTCTACGGACTAAAACCCTTTGGTTTATATAGACACCGGAGAGGGTTAGGGTTACACAAGGTCGGTTACAAAGGAGGAGATATCCATATCCGTATTGCCTAGCTTGCCTTCCACGCCAAGTAGAGTCCCATCCGGACACGAGACGAAGTCTTCAATCTTGTATCTTCATAATCTAACAGTTCGGCCAATGGATATAGTCCGGCTATCCAGAGACCCCCTAATCCAGGACTCCCTCAGGATCCCTTAACTAAATTTCAAGGTAAAAGTGTTCTCCCTGAGTATGCACCGTTGCTATAGTTTGTCGTGTTGAGACACCACGTGATGATCGGGTGTGATAGACTCTACGTTCACATACAACAGGTGCAAGATAGTTTTGCACATGCGGAATACTTGGGTTAAACTTGACGAGCCTAACATGTAAAAACATGGCCTCGGTGAAGGAAATATACCCCAGAGGCAATAATAAAGTTGTTATTTATATTTCCTTATATCATGATAAATGTTTATTATTCATGCTAGAATTGTATTAACTGGAAACTTGATACATGTGTGGATACATAGACAAAACATAGTGTCCCCAGTAAGCTTCTACTAGACTAGCTCGTTAATCAAAGATGGTTAGGTTTCCTATCCATAGAAATGTGTTGTCATTTGATGAACGGGATCACATCATTAGGAGAATGATGTGATGGAAAAGACCCATCATTATCTTAGCATAATGATCGTTTAGTTTTATTGCTATTGATTTCTTCATGACTTATACATATTCCTCTAACTATGAGATTATGCAACTCCCGAATACCGGAGGAACACCTTGTGTGCTGATACGTCTCCAATGTATCTATAATTTTTGATTGCTCCATGCTATATTATCTACTGTTTTGGACATTATTAGGCTTTATTATCCACTTTTATATTATTTTTGGGACTAACCTATTAACTGGAGGCCCAGCCTAGAATTGCTGTTTTTTGCCTGTTTTAGGGTTTGGAAGAAAAGGAATATCAAACGGAGTCCAAACGGAATGGAACCTTCGGGAACGTGATTTTCTCATCGAATACAACTCAGGAGACTTGGACCCTGCGTCAAGCCACGTAACAATAGCCCACGAGGTAGGGGGTGCGCCTACACCCTCCCCAGGCGCGCCCTCCACCCTCGTGCGGCCCCTGTTGCTCCACCGGCGTACTTCTTCCTCCTATATATATCCACGTACCCCCAAACGATCAGAAGGGGAGCCAAAAACCTAATTCCACCACCACAACTTTCTGTATCCACGAAAAACCCATCTTGGGGCCTGTTCCGTAGCTCCGCCGGAGGGGGCATCGATCACGGAGGGCTTCTACATCATCATCAAAGCCCCTCCGATGAAGTGTGAGTAGTTTACTTCAGACCTACGGGTCCATAGTTAGTATCTAGATGGCTTCTTCTCTCTTTTTGGATCACAATACAATGTTCTCCCCCTCTCTCATGGAGATCTATTCGATGTAATCTTCTTTTTGCGGCGTGTTTGTTGAGACCGATGAATTGTGGGTTTATGATCCAGTCTATCTATGAATAATATTTGAATCTTCTCTGAATTCTTTTATGTATGATTGGTTATCTTTGCAAGTCTCTTCGAATTATCAGTTTGGTTTGGCCTACTAGATTGGTTTTTCTTGCCATGGGAGAAGTGCTTAGCTTTGGGTTTGATCTTGCGGTGTCCTTTCCCAGTGACAGAAGGGGCAGCTAGGCACGTATTGTATTGTTGCCATCGAGGATAACAAGATGGGGTTTTTATCATATTGCATGAAACTATCCCTCTACATCATGTCATCTTGCTTAAGGCGTTACTCTATTTTTAACTTAATACTCTAGATGCATGCTGGATAGCGGTCGATGAGTGGAGTAATAGTATTAGATGCAGGCAGGAGTCGGTCTACTTGTCTCGGACGTGATGCCTATATACATGATCATACCTAGATATTCTCATAACTATGCTCAATTCTGTCAATTGCTCAACAATAATTTGTTCACCCACCGTAGAATACTTATGCTCTTGAGAGAAGCCAATAGTGAAACCTATGGCCCCCGGGTCTCTTTCTCATCATATCAATCTCCATCACTTTATTATTGCTTTGCTTTTTTACTTTGCCTTTTACTTTTCACTTTGCATATCTATACCAAAAATACCAAAAATATTATTTATCATCTCTATCAGATCTCACTTTCGTAAGTGACCGTGGAGGGATTGACAACCCCTAAGCGCGTTGGTTGCGTTGAGCTATTGTTTTTGTGTAGGTACGAGGGACTCGCGCGTAGCCTCCTACTGAATTGATACCTTGGTTCTCAAAAACTGAGGGAAATACTTACACTACTTTGCTTCATCATCCTCTCCTCTTCGGGGAAATCCAACGCAGTGCTCAAGAGGTAGCAAGAAGAATTTCTGGCGCCATTGCTAGGGAGTCTGCGCAAAAGTCAACATACCAAGTACCCATCACATACCCTTATCTCCCGCATTACATTATTTGCCATTTGCCTCTCATTTTCCTCTCCCCCCAATTCACCCTTGCCGTTTTATTCGCCCTCTCTCTCTATCCTCCCTCTCTTTCTCTATCTGCCCTTTTTGTCCGCTTGCTTTTGTTTGCTTGTGTGTTAGTTTGCTTGTTTGTCGCGATGGCTCAAGATAATACTAAATTGTGTGACTTCACCAATACCAACAACAATGATTTTATTATCACTCTGATTGCTCCTCTTACAGATGCTGAATCTTGTGAAATTAATACTGCTTTGCTGAATCTTGTCATGAAAGATCCGTTCTCCGGCCTTCCTAGTGAAGATGCCGCTACCCATCTTAATAGCTTCGTTGATTTGTGTGACATGCAAAAGAAGAAAGATGTGGATAATGATATTGTTAAATTGAAGCTATTTCCTTTTTTGCTTAGAGATCGTGCTAAAGCTTGGTTTTCGTCTTTGCCTAAAAATAGTATTGATTCATGGAACAAGTGCAAAGATGCTTTTATCTCTAAGTATTTTCCTCCCGCTAAGATCATCTCTCTTAGAAACGATATTATGAACTTTAAGCAACTTGATCATGAACATGTTGCACAAGCTTGGGAGAGAATGAAATTAATGATACGTAATTGCCCTACTCATGGTTTAAATTTGTGGATGATTATACAAAAAATTTATGCAGGGTTGAATTTTTCTTCTAGAAATCTTTTGGATTCGGCCGCGGGAGGCACTTTTATGGAAATCACCTTAGGAGAAGCTACTAAACTCCTAGATAATATTATGGTTAATTATTCTCAATGGCACACTGAAAGATCCACTAATAAAAAAGTGCATGCGATAGAAGAAATTAATGTTTTGAGTGGAAAGATGGATGAACTTATGAAATTATTTGCTACTAAGAGTGTTTCATCTGATCCTAATGATATGCCTTTGTCTACTTTGATTGAGAATAATAATGAATCTATGGATGTGAATTTTGTTGGTAGGAATAATTTTGGTAACAACGCGTATAGAGGAAATTTCAACTCTAGGCCTTATCCTAGTAATCCCTCTAATAATTATGGTAATTCCTACAACAATTCTTATGGAAATTATAATAAGATGCCCTCTGATTTTAATCTAATATTAAAGAATTTATTTCTTTGCAAAAGAATTTTAATGCTATGATTGAAGAAAAATTGCTTAAGATTGATGATTTGGCTAGGAACGTTGATAGAATTTCTCTAAATGTTGATTCTTTAAAGCTTAGATCTATTCCTCCTAAGCATGATATCAATGAGTCTCTCAAAGCCATGAGAATTTCCATTGATGAGTGCAAGGAAAGAACCGCTAGGACGCGTGCTATGAAAGATGCCTTTATTAAAGCGTGTTCTTCCAATTCCTATGAAAATAAAGATGAAGATCTAAAAGTTATTGATGTGTCCCCTATTAAATCTTTGTTTTTAAATATTAATCTTGATAATGATGGGACTTAATATGATCCACCTTTACCTAGAAGGCGTTCTAAAAATTCGGAGTATTTAGATCTTGATGGTGAAACTGATAAAAGTGGGATTAAAAGAAATAAAACCCTAGATGATGCTAAACCCACTATATTGGAACTCAAGGAATTTAATTATGAAAATTGCTCTTTAATTTATTGTATTTCCTTGTTGCAATCCGTGCTAAATTCTCCTCATGCTTATAGTCAAAATAAAGCCTTTACTGAACATATCGTTGATGCCTTGATGCAATCTTATGAAGAAAAACTTGAGTCGAAAGTTTCTATCCCTAGAAAACTTTATGATGAGTGGGAACCTACTATTAAAATTAAAATTAAAGATTATGAGTTTTATGCTTTGTGTGATTTGGGTGCTAGTGTCTCTACTATTCCCAAAACTTTGTGTGATTTGCTAGATTTCCGTGATTTTGATGATTGCTCTCTAAACTTGCATCTTGCGGCGGATTCCACTATTAAGAAACCTATGGGAAGAATTAATGATGTTCTTATTGTTGCAAATAGGAATTATGTGCCCGTAGATTTTATCGTTCTTGATATAGATTGCAATCCTTCTTGCCCTATTATTCTCGGTAGACCTTTCCTTAGAACGGTTGGTGCAATTATTGATATGAAGGAAGGGAATATTAGATTTCAATTTCCATTAAAAAGGGCAAGTAACACTTCCCTAGAAAGAAAATAAAATTACCATATTAATCTATCATGAGAGCCACTTATGGATTGCCTACCAAAGATGGCAATACCTAGATCTATTCTTGCTTGTTATGCCTAGCTAGGGGTGTTAAACGATAGCGCTTGTTGGGAGGCAACCCAATTTTATTTTTATTCCTTGCTTTTTGCTCCTGTTTAGTAATAAATAAATTATTTAGGCTCTGTTTTGGTTGTCTTTTTGTGTGTGTTTAATTAGTGTTTGTGCCAAGTAGAACCGCTGGGAAGACTTGGGGAAAGTCTTGTTGAACTTGCTGTAAAAAACAGAAACTTTAGCGCTCACGAGAACTGCTGCCATTTTTATTTGTAGAGTGATATTTATTTAATTCTTTTTGAAGATGATTAATAGATAAATTCCTCACGTCCAGCAATTTATTTTAGAATTTTTTGGGTCCAGATCTTGCGCTAGCTACAGATTACTACAGACTGTTCTGTTTTTGACAGATTCTGTTTTTCGGGTGTTGTTTGCTTATTTTGATGAATCTATGGCTAGTAAAATAGTTTATAAACCATAGAGAAGTTGGAATACAGTAGGTACAACACCCATATAAATAAAGAATGAGTTCATTAGAGTATCTTGAAGTGGTCTTTTGTTTTCTTTCACTAATGGGGCTCACGAGTTTTCTACTTTAAGTTTTGTGTTGTGAAGATTTCAAGTTTTGGGTAAAGATTTGATGGATTATGGAACAAGAAGTGGCAAGAGCCTAAGCTTGGGGATGCCCATGGCACCCCCAAGATAATCTAAGGACACCTAAAAGCCAAATCTTGGGGATGCCCCGGAAGGCATCCCCTCTTTCGTCTACTTCTATCGGTAACTTTACTTGGAGCTATATTTTTATTCACCACATGATATGTGTTTTGCTTGGAGCGTCTTTTATGATTTGAGTCTTTGCTTGTTAGTCTACCACAATCATCCTTGCCTTACACACCTTTTGAGAGAGTCATACATGATTTGGAATTTGTTAGAATACTCTATGTGCTTCGCTTATATCTTTTGAGTTATATAATTTTGCTCTAGTGCTTCACTTATATCTTTTAGAGCACAGTGGTGGATTTGTTTTATAGAAACTATTGATCTCTCATGCTTCACTTAGATTATTTTGAGAGTCTTAATAGCATGGTAATTTTCTTAAAATCCTAATATGCTTTGTATGCAAGATTAATAATAAAACTTTCTTATGAGTGTGTTGAATACTAAGAGAAGTTTGATGCTTGATGATTGTTTTGAGACATGGAGGTAATAATATCAAAGTCATGCTAGTTGAGTAGTTGTGAAATTGAGAACTACTTTTGTTGAGGTCTGCAAGTCCTGTAGCATGCACGTATGGTAAACATTATGTGACAAATTTGAAACATGAGCTGTTATTTGATTGTCTTCCTTATGAGTGGCGGTCGGGGACGAGCGATGGTCTTTTCCTACCAATCTATCCCCCTAGGAGCATGCGCGTAGTACCGAGGTTTTTGATGACTTGTATATTTTTGCAATAAGTATGTGATTTCTTTATGACTAATGTTGAGTCCATGGATTATACGCACTCTCACCCTTCCATTCTTGCTAGCCTCTTCGGTACCGTGCATTGCCCTTTCTCACATTGAGAGTTGGCGCAAACTTCGCTGGTGCATCCAAACCCCGTGATATGATACGCTCTTTCACACATAAACCTCCTTATATCTTCCTCAAAACAGCCACCATACCTACCTATTATGGCATTTCCATAGCCATTCCGAGATATATTGCCATGCAACTTTCCATCATTCCGTTCATCATGACACATTCGTCATTGTCATATTGCTTAGCATGATCATGTAGTTGACATAGTATTTGTGGCAAAGCCACCATTCATAATTCTTTCATACATGTCACTCTTGGTTCATTGCATATCCTGTTACACTGCCAGAGGCATTCATATAGAGTCATCTTTGTTCTAGTATCGAGTTGTAATCATTGAGTTGTAAATAAATAGAAGTGTGATGATCATCATTTTCTAGAGCATTGCCCCAAGTGAGGAATATATAAAAAAGAGGAAAGGCCATAAAAAAAGAAAGGCCCTAAAAAAGAGAAAGGCCATAAAAAAGAGAAAAGGCCCAAAAAATGAGAGAAAAAGAGAGAAGGGACAATGTTACTATCCTTTGTCACACTTGTGCTTCAAAGTAGCACCATGATCTTCATAGTAGAGAGTCTCTCATGTTATCACTTCCATATACTAGTGGGAATTTTTCATTATAGAACTTGGCTTGTATATTCCAACAATGGGCCTCCTCAAGTGCCCTAGGTCTTCGTGAGCAAGCAAGTTGGATGCACACCCACTAGTTTTTTTGTTGAGCTTTCATACATTTATAGCTCTAGTGCATCTGTTGCATGGCAATCCCTACTCCTTGCATTAACATCAATCGGTGGGCATCTCCATAGCCCATTGATTAGCCTCGTTGATGTGAGACTTTCTTCTTTTTTGTCTTCTCCACATAACCCCCTCATTATATTTTATTCCACCTATAGTGCTATGTCCATGGCTCGCGCTCATATATTGCGTGAAAGTTTATAGGTTTGAGATTACTAAAGTATGAAACAATTGCTTGGATTGTCATCGGGGTTGTGCATGATGATAGCATTCTTGTGTGACGAAAATGAAACATGACTAAACCATATGATTTTGTAGGGATGAACTTTCTTTGGCCATGTTATTTTGAGAAGACATAATTGCTTAGTTAGTATGCTTGAAGTATTATCATTTTTATGTCAATATGAACTTTTGTCTTGAATCTTTCCGATCTGAATATTCATACCACAATTAAGAAGAATTACATTAAAATTATGCCAAGTAGCACTCCGCATCAAAAATTCTATTTTTATCATTTACCTACTCGAGGACGAGCAGGAATTAAGCTTGGGGATGCTTGATACGTCTCCAACGTATCTATAATTTTTGATTGCTCCATGCTATATTAACTACTGTTTTGGACATTATTGGGCTTTATTATCCACTTTTATATTATTTTTGGGACTAACCTATTAATCGGAGGCCCAACCCAGAATTGTTGTTTTTGCCTGTTTTAGGGTTTCGAAGAAAAGGAATATCAAATGGAGTCCAAACGCAATGAAACCTTCGGGAACGTGATTTTCTCATCGAATACAACTCAGGAGACTTGGACCCTACGTCAAGCCACGTAACAGGAGCCCACGAGGTAGGGGGTGTGCCTCCCCCCCAGGCGCGCCCTCCACCCTCGTGGGGCCCCTGTTGCTCCACCGACGTACTTCTTCCTCCTATATATATCCACGTACCCCCAAACGATCAGAAGGGGAGCCAAAAACCTAATTCCACCGTCGCAACTTTCTGTATCCGCGAGATCCCATCTCGGGGCCTATTACGGAGCTCCGCTTGAGGGGGCATCGATCATGGAGGGCTTCTACATCATCATTCAAGCCCCTCTGATGAAGTGTGAGTAGTTTACTTCAGACCTACGGGTCCATAGTTAGTAGCTAGATGGCTTCTTCTCTCTTTTTGGATCTCAATACAATGTTCTCCCCCACTCTCGTGGAGATCTATTCGATGTAATCTTCTTTTTGCGGTGTGTTTGTTGAGACCGATGAATTGTGGGTTTATGATCCAGTCTATCTATGAATAATATTTGAATCTTCTCTGAATTCTTTTATGTATGATTGGTTATCTTTGCAAGTCTGTTCGAATTATCAGTTTGGTTTGGCCTACTAGATTGGTTTTTCTTGCCATGGGAGAAGTGCGTAGCTTTGGGTTCGATCTTGCGGTGTCCTTTCCCAGTGACAAAAGGGGAAGCAAGGCACGTATTGTATTGTTGCCATCGAGGATAACAAGATGGGGGTTTTATCATATTGCATGAAACTATCCCTCTACATCATGTCATCTTGCTTAAGCCGTTACTCTGTTTTTAACTTAATACTCTAGATGCATGCTGGATAGCGGTCGATGAGTGGAGTAATAGTAGTAGATGCAAGCAGGAGTCGGTCTACTTGTCTCGGACATGATGCCTATATACATGATCATACCTAGATATTCTCATAACTATGCTCAATTCTGTCAATTGCTCAACAATAATTTGTTCACCCACCGTAGAATACTTATGCTCTTGAGAGAAGCCACTAGTGAAACCTATGGCCCCCGGGTCTCTTTCTCATCATATCAATCTCCATCACTTTATTATTGCTTTGCTTTTTTTTACTTTGCCTTTTACTTTTCACTTTGCATCTCTATACCAAAAATACCAAAAATATTATTTATCATCTCTATCAGATCTCACTTTCGTAAGTGACCGTGAAGGGATTAACAACCCCTAAGCGTGTTGGTTGCGTTGAGCTATTGTTTTTGTGTAGGTACGAGGGACTCGCGCGTAGCCTCCTACTGGATTGATACCTTGGTTCTCAAAAATTGAGGGAAATACTTACGCTACTTTGCTGCATCGTCCTCTCCTCTTCGGGGAAATCCAACGCAGTGCTCAAGAGGTAGCATGTGCTATCAAACGTCACAACGTAACTAGGTGATTATAAAGATGCTCTACAGGTGTATCCGAAGGTGTTTGTTGAGTTGGCATAGATCAAGATTAGGATTTGTCACTCTGAGTATCGAAGAGGTATCTCTGGGCCCTCTTGGTAATGCACATCACTATAAGCCTTGAAAGCAATGTGACTAATGAGTTAGTTGCAGCATGATGCATTACGGAACGAGTAAAGAGACTTGCCGGTAACGAGATTGAACAAGTTATGAAGATACCGACGATCGAATCTAAGTAACATACTGATGACAAAGGGAATAACGTACGTTGTCATTATGGTACGACCGATAAAGATCTTCATAGAATATGTGGGAACCAACATGTGCATCCAGGTTCCGCTATTGGTTATTGACCGAAGAGGTGTATCGGTCATGTCTACATAGTTCTCGAACCCGTAGGGTCCGCACGCTTAACGTTCGATGACGATTTTGTATTATATGAGTTATGTGATTTGGTGACCGAATGTTGTTCGGAGTCCCAGATGAGATCACGGACATGACGAGGAGTCTCAAAACGGTCGAGAGGTAAATATTCATATATATATAGGACGATAGTATTTGGACACCGGAAGTGTTCCGGTGGTACCGGGTACGTATCGGGTCACCGGAAGGGGCTCCGGGCAACCCCCGGAAAATTATATGGGCCTAATGGGCCAAGAGAGGGATAGACCATCCCCAAAAGGGGTTGGTGCGCCCCCTATAGGCCGAATAGGAGGAGAAGGAAAGGAAGGGAAGGGACAAGGAAATGGGAGGATTCAGCCTCCCCCTTTCCTTCCCCTCCCCCTCTCTTTCCTTCCCCCTCCGATGGATATGGAACGGAGGAGGTCGAATTGGAGGAGGCGCCCAAGTAGGATTACTCCTACTTGGGGCGCCCCTTGCAGCCCCTCTCCCTCTCCCACCTATATATATATATATATATATATATATATATATATATATATATATATATATGGGGGAGCACCGCTAGAACACACAACATTTATTCCTAGCCGTATGCGGTGCCCCCCGCCACAGTTTATGCCTCCGGTCATGTTGTCGTAGTGCTTAGGCGAAGTCCTGCATAGATCACTTCACCATCACCATCACCACGCCATCGTGCTGATGAAAATCTCCCTCGACACTTTGCTGGATCAAGAGTTCGAGGGACGTCATCAAGCTGGACGTGTGTAGAACTCGGAGGTGCCGTACGTTCGGTGCTTGATCGGTTGAATCGAGAAGATGTTCGACTACATTAACCTCGTTAAGCTAACACTTCCACTTTCAGTCTATGAGGGTACATGGACACACTCCCCCCTCTTGTTGCTATGCATCTCCTAGGTAGATCTTACATGAGCGTAGGAATTTTTTTGTAATTGCATGCTACGTTCCCCAACACTCGGAACGCTGGAGACCGAAAGGTTGACATGAATCATATAGTAGATATGATCAACATAGAGATGTTCATCATTGATGATTACTCCATCTCACGTGATGATCGAACATGGATTAGTTGATTTGGATCACGTATCATTTAGGTGACTTGAGGGATGTCTATCTAAGTGGGAGTTCTTAAGTAATTTGATTAATTGAACTTAATTTATCATGAACTTAGTCCTGATAGTATTTGCATATCTATGTTGTAGATCAATGGCCCGTGCTACTGTTCCCCTAAATTTTAATGCGTTCCTAGAGAAAGCTAAGTTGAAAGATGATGGTAGCAACTACACGGACTGGGTCCGTAACTTGACGATTATCCTCATTGCTGCACAGAAGAATTATGTTATTGATGCACCGCTAGGTGAAATGCCTGCTGCAGGAGCAGATGCTGGTGTTTTGAATGTCTGGCAAGCTTGATCTGATGACTACTCGATAGTTCAGTGTGCCATGCTTTACGGCATAGAATCGGGACTTCAAAGACGTTTTGAACATCGTGGACCATATGAGATGTTCCAGGAGTTGAAGTTAATATTTCAAGCAAATGCCCGAGTTGAGAGATATGAAGTCTCCAACAAGTTGCAAGATGGAGGAGAACAGTTCTGCCAGTGAACACATACTCAAAATGTCTAGGTATTATAATCACTTAACTCAGCTGGGAGTTAATCTTCCAGATGATAGTGTTATTGACATAGTTCTTCAATCACTACCACCAAGCTACAAAGGCTTAATGATGAACTATAATATGAAAGGGATGGACAAGACAATTCCCGAGCTCTTCGCAATGCTCAAAGCTACGGAGGTAGAAATCAAGAATGAGCATCAAGTGTTGATGGTTAACATGACCACTAGTTTCAAGAAAAAGGGCAAGGGAAAGAAGGGGGACTTCAAGAAGAATGGCAAGCAAGTTGCCACTCCCGGGAAGAAGCCCAAAGTTGGACCCAAGCCTGAAACTGAGTGCTTCTACTGCAAAGGGACTGGTCACTGGAAGCGGAACTGCCCCAAGTATTTGGCAGATAATAAGGATGGCAAAGTGAACAAAGGTATATTTGATATACATGTTATTGGTGTGTACCTTACTAATGCTTGTAGTAGCGCCTGGGTATTTGATACTGGTCGGTTGCTCATATTTGTAACTTGAAATAGGAGCTACAGATTAAATGAAGATTGGCTAAGGACGAGGTGACGATGCTCGTCAGGAATGGTTCCAAGGTCGATGTGATCGACGTCGGCATGCTACCTATACATCTACCTTCAGATTAGTTTTAGACCTGAGTAATTGTTATTTGGTGCCAGCATTGAGGCACGAACATTATATCTGGATCTTGTTTAGTGTGATATGGTTATTCATTTAAATCAGGGAATAATGGTTGTTCTATTCGTATGAGTAATATCTTTTATGGTCATGCACCCTTGAAGAGCGGTCTATTTTTGTTGACTCTCGATTGTGGTGATGCACATATTCATAATGTTGATGCCAAAAGATGCAAAGTTGATAATGATAGTGCAACATATTTGTGGCACTGCCATTTAGGTCATATTGGTGTAAAGCGCATGAAGAAACTCCATATAGATGGATTTTTGGAATCACTTGATTATGAATCATTTGATACTTGCGAACCATGCCTCATGGGCAAGATGACTAAAACTCCGTTCTCCGGAACAATGGAGTGAGCCAATGACTTATTGGAAATAATACCTACTAATGTATGTGGTCTGATAAGTGTTGAGGCACGCGGCGGCTATCGTTATTTTCTGACCTTCACAGATGATTTGAGCAGATATGGGTATATCTACTTAATGAAACACAAGTCTGAAACATTTGAAAAGTTGAAGGAATTTCAGAGTGAAGTGGAGAATCATCATAACAAGAAAATAAATTTTCTATGATCTAATCATGGAGGTGAATATTTGAGTTATGAGTTTGGTCTTCATTTAAAACAATGTGGAATAGTTTCACAACTCATGCCACCTCGAACACCACAACATAATGGTGTGTCTGAACATCGTAACCATACTTTATTAGATATGGTGCGATCTATGATGTCTCTTACCGATTTACCACTATCATTTTGGGGTTATGCATTAGAGACAACTGCATTTGCGTTAAATAGGGCACCGTCTAAATCCGTTGAGACGACACCATATGAACTGTGGTTTAGCAAGAAACCTAAGCTGCCATTTCTTAATTAAAGTTTGGGGTTACGACACTTATATATGTCAAAAGGCTTCAGCCTGATAAGCTCAAACGCAAATTGGAGAAATGCATCTTCATAGGATACCCTAAGGAAACAATTGGGTACACCTTCTACCACAGATCCGAAGGTAAGATCTTTGTTGCCGAGAATGGAACCTTTATAGAGAAGGATTTTCTCTCGAAAGAAGTGAGTGGGAGGAAAGTAGAACTTGATGAGGCAATTGTACCTTCTCTTGAATTGGAAAGTAACACATCAGTGAAATCCGTTCCCGTGATTCCTACACCAACTAGAGAGGAAGCTAATGATGATGATAATAAAACTGCGGATCAAGCTACTACTGGACCTCATAGGTCGAATAGAGCACGTTCCACACCAGAGTGGTACGGTAATCCTATTCTGGAAGTTATGTTACTAGACCATGGCGAACCTACAAACTATGAAGAAGCTATGATGAGCCCAGATTCCGATAAATGGCTTCAGGCCATGAAATCTGAGATAGGATCCATGTATGAGAACAAAGTGTGGACTTGCCCGATGATCGACAAGCCATAGAGAATAAATGGATCTTCAAGAAGAAGACTAGCATTGATGGTAATGTTACTGTCTACAAAGCTCGACTTGTCACAAAAGGTTTTCGACAAGTTCAAGGTGTTGACTATGATGAGACCTTCTCACCTGTAGCGATGCTTAAGTCTTTCCGAATCATGTTAGCAATTGCCGCATTTTATGATTATGAAATGTGGCAAATGGACGTCAAATCTGCATTCCTTAATGGATTTCTTAAAGAAGAGTTGTATATGATGCAACCAGAAGGTTTTGTCGATCCTAAAGGTGCTAACAAAGTGTGCAATCTCCAGCGATCCATCTATGGACTGGTGCAAGAAGCATCTTGGAGTTGGAATATACGCTTTGATGAGGTGATCAAAGCATATGGTTTTATATAGACTTTCGAAGAAGCCTGTATTTACAAGAAAGTGAGTGGGAGCTCTGTAGCATTTCTGATATTATATGTGGATGACATATTGATGATTAGAAATGATGTAGAATTTCTAGATAGCATAAAAGTATACTTGAATAAGAGTTTTTCAGTGAAAGACCTCGGTGAAGCTGCTTATATATTAGGCATCAAATCTATAGAGATAGATCAAGACGCTTAATAGGACTTTCATGAAGCACATACCTTGACAAAGTTTTGAAGAAGTTCAAAATGGATCAATCAAAGAAAGGGTTCTTGCTTGTGTTGCAAGGTGTGAAATTGAGCCAAACTCAAAGCCCGACCACTATAGAAGATAGAGAAAAAAATGAAAGTCATTCCTTATGCCTCAGCCATAGGTTCTATCATGTATGCTATGTTGTGTACTGATACGTCTCCAATGTATCTATAATTTTTTATTCTTCCATGCTGTTATATTATCAATCTTTTTTGTTTTATAATCATTTTATAGACATTTTATAACATTTTTTGGTACTAACCTATTGACATAGTGCCAAGTGCCAATTGCTGTTTTTTGCATGTTTTTTACATCGCAGATAATCAATACCAAACGGAGTCCAAACGCAGTGAACTTTTTGTGGATTTTTTTGGACTAGAAGACAACCAATGGACCGAAGAAGCACCTGGGGCTGCTCCGAGGGGAGCACAACCCACCAGGGTGCGCCTGGAGTCCGAGGCGCGCCTTGGTGGGTTGTGCCCACCTCGGGTGCTCCCCGGACCGCCTCTTTACTCTATAAATACCCCAATATTCCAGAAACCCTGAGGGAGTCGACGAAAATCAATTCCAGCCATCGCAGAGTCCAGAACCACCAGATCCAATCTAGACACCATCACGGAGGGGTTCACCACTTCCATTGGTGCCTCTCCAATGATGCGTGAGAAGTTCTTTGTAGACCTTCGGGTCCGTAGTTAGTAGCTCGATGGGTTCCTCTCTCTCATTTGATTCTCAATATAATGGTCTCTTGGAGATCCATATGATGTAACTCTTTTGCCGTGTGTTTCTCTGGATCCGATGAACTTTGAGTTTACGATCACATCTATCTCTTTTTATCCATGAAAGTTATTTGAGTTTCTTTGATCTCCTATAGGCATGATTGCTTATGGCCTCGTATTTCTTCTCTGATATTTGGGTTTTGTTTGGCCAACTTGATCTATTTATCTTGCCATGAGAAGAGGTGCTTTGTAGTGGGTTCGATCTTACGGTGCTTGATCCCAATGACAGAAGGGGAACCGACACGTATGTATCATTGCTACTAAGGATAGAATGATGGGGTCTATTTCTACATAAATAGATCTTGTCTACATCATGTCATCGTTCATATTGCATTACTCCATTTCTCCATGAACTTAATATACTAGATGCATGCTGGATAGCGGTCGATGTGTGGAGTAATACTAGTAGATGCAGGCAGGAGTCGGTCTACTAATCTTGGACGTGATGCCTATGTAATGATCATTGCATGGATATCGTCATGATTATTTGAAGTTCTATCAATTGTCCAACAGTAATTTGTTTACCCACCATTTTTTATTTTTCTCGAGAGAAGCCACTAGTGAAACCTACGACCCCCGGGTCTCTTTCTCATATTATTTTCCTTTGCGATATATTTTATTTTTCTCGAGAGAAGCCACTAGTGAAACATACACTAGGTTCCTAATCACAAATCTCATCTCCTCGCAATTTACATTATTTTCCATTTGCCTCTCGTTTTCCTCCCCCCCACTTCACAAAATTTGTCATTTTATTCGCCCTCTTTTTCATTCGCCGTTTTTTTGCCGGATCTGTTTTTGTGTGCAATCTTGTTTGCTGTTGTTATCGTCACTGGTAGTTCTACCTCTATCGCGTGCACTCCCGAGAACGAAGTTCTCAACTTTAAACAAAGGGGGGGGGAGAAAACTTAAAAGATGCCTGGTATAGAATTTGCAATGCTCATAATTGATCTATCCGTAAGCAATCAACTGTTGTTCTTCTTCGTTGTTTTTAGGTGGGCATCACCACTTGGTATAGATTTGTCCTTGATACGATTACCGGTGGAAATTTCTTGATGTGTCCCTCTCTTGATGATTTTAATTCTATGGGAAATTTAGTAGGCTCGCCACCTCTTATGATTAATTAAACAACTTTGACTCTTGAGCATGTTATGGAAAGATTAGATGCTATTGAAAAGAAAATGCTTACTGAAGAGCATATTGAAAACTTTGATAAAAAAGATGCATAATTTTGCTACTAAAATTGGGTCAAAAGCGGGAGAAGTTTTTAAGTTACTAAAACAAAAGGGAATCACAATTCATGAAAGAATTGAAGAAAGTTCATCTCGGATTGATAAATTAGAAGAAATCATTAGTAACTTGACCACGGCTTTTGCTTCCGCTAAAACTATTGAAAAAACGCCCGTAAAGATTGGCAAGACTACTCAAGTTACTAAGAACAAGGGTGCAAACTCTAGTAATAGTAAAGAGGATCTTAAGATGATTAGCATTCACCCGGATTTTGTTGAAGTTATGAGAGATCCCTTTGGCAAGAATGAATTCTTTAAGTTTGTTCCTAGGAGTATCATCATTGAAAATCCTTATGCTAAATCTTTGAAGAATTCTAAGTGTTTGATCGAAGAGTTAGACAAAGATGACAAAACTTAGATCCTTGCTTTATGCCTAGCTAAGGGCGTAAAACTATAGTGCTTGTTGGGGGGGGCAACACAATGGATAAAATTTATTTTTCCTTTCTGTTCTTGAGTGTTAGCGCAATTATGCTACTATTATGATTGTGTTTTTTGTGTTTTAATTAGTGTTCGTGCCAAGTCAAGCCTTTAGGATCTTCTTGGGTGATAGTTGTTTGATCTTGCTGAAAAACAGAAACTTCTGCGCTCACGAAAACAATTCTCATTTTTAATGAGAGACCAATGCTACATCTTGAGCATGCGTTGGTTTTCCCTTCAAGAGGAAATGGTGATGCAGCAAAGTAGCGTAAGTATTTACCTCAGTTTTTGAGAACCAAGGTATCAATCCAGTAGGAGATAACACGCAAGTCACCTAGTACCTGCACAAACAATCAAGAACCTTGCAACCAATGCGATAAAGGGGTTGTCAATCCCTTCACGGTCACTCGCAAAAGTGAGATCTAATAAAGATAGTAAGATGAATATTTTTGGTATTTTTGTTGTATAGATTGGAAAGTAAAGATTGCAAAATAAAATAAATAGGAAACTAGAATTGTAGATTGGAAACTTATATGATGTAAAATAGAAGGTTATATGATGGAAAATAGACCCGGGGGCCATAGGTTTCACTAGTGGCTTCTCTCAAGATAGCATATATTACAGTGGGTGAACAAATTACTACCGAGCAATTGATAGAAGAGCGCATAGTTATGAGAATATCTAGGCAATGATCATGAATATAGGAATCACGTCCGTGTCAAGTAAACCAAAACGATTCTGCATCTACTACTATTACTCACACATCGACCGCTATCCAGCATGCATCTAGAGTATTAAGTTCATAAGAACGGAGTAATGCATTAAGCAAGATGACCTGATGTAGAGGGATAAACTCAAGCAATATGATATAAACCCCATCTTTTTATCCTCGATGGCAACAATACAATACGTGCCTTGCTGCCCTACTGTCACTGGGAAAGGACACCGCAAGATTGAACCCAAAGCTAAGCACTTCTCCCATTGCAAGAAAGATCAATCTAGTAGGCCAAACTAAACCAATAATGCAAAGAGACCTGCAAAGATATCAAATCATGCATATAAGAATTCAGAGAAGAACCAAATATTATTCATAGATAAACTTGATCATAAATCCACAATTCATCGGATCTCTGCAAACACATCGCAAAAGAGTATTACATCGAATAGATCTCCAAGAACATCGAGGAGAGCTTTGTATTGAGAACCAAAGAGAGAGAAGAAGCCATCTAGCTAATAACTATGGAACCGAAGGTCTGTGGTAAACTACTCACACATCATCGGAGAGGCTATGGTGTTGATGTAGAAGCCCTCCGTGATCAATTCCCCCTCCGGCAGATCGCCGGAAAAGGCCCCAAGATGGGATCTCATGGCTACAGAAGGTTGCTGCGATGGAAAAGTGGTTTCGTGGCTCCCCTGATGTTTTTAGGGTATATGAGTATATATAGGCGAAAGAAGTACGTCGGTGGAGCTCCGTGGGGCCCACGAGGGTGGGGGCGCACCTACCCCCTGGGCGCGCTCTCCTGCCTCATGGCCGCCTCGCAGAGTTCCAGACTTCAACTCCAAGTCTTCTGGATTGCTTTCGTTCCAATAAAGATCATCGCAAAGGTTTCATTCCGTTTGGTATTCCTTTTCTGCAAAACGCCGAAATGGGCAAAAAAAAACAAAAACTGGCATTGGGCCTTCGGTTAATAGGTTAGTCCCAAAAATAATATAAAAGAGCATATTAAAGCCCATTAAACATCCATAATAGACAATATAATAGCATGGAACAATCAAAAATTATAGATATGTTGGAGACGTATCAAGCATCCCCAAGCTTAATTCCTACTCGTTCTTGAGTAGGTAAATGACAAAACAGAATTTTTGATGTGGAATGCTACCTAACATATTTTTAAATG
The DNA here is from genome assembly GCF_018294505.1 of Triticum aestivum. NCBI lineage: Eukaryota > Viridiplantae > Streptophyta > Magnoliopsida > Poales > Poaceae > Triticum > Triticum aestivum. The sequence continues at coordinate 455,361,686 of NC_057794.1, forward strand.
TAATTTTATTTATTGTGGCATGAATGTTCAGATCCAAAATATTCAAGAAAAAAGTTTAATATTGACATATAAATAACAATACTTCAAGCATACTAACCAAGCAATTATGTCTTCTCAAAATAACATAACCTAAGAAAGCTCATCCCTACTAAATCATATAGTTTGGCTATGCTTCATTTTCGTCACATAAAATGCTTCAATCATGCACAACCCCGATGACAAGCCAAGCAATTGTTTCATACTTTAGTATTCTAAAAAAAATCAACTTTCACGCAATATATGAGCGTGAGCCATGGACATAACACTATAGGTGGAATAGAATGGTGGTTGTGGAGAAGACAAAAAATAGGAAGATAGTTTCACATCAACTAGGCGTATCAATGGGCTATGGAGATGCCCATCAATAGATATCAATGTGAGTGAGTTGGGATTGACATGCAACGGATGCACTAGAGCTATAAGTGTATGAAAGCTCAACAAAAGAAACTAAGTGGATATGCATCCAACTTGCTTGCTCACGAAGACCTAGGGCAATTTGAGGAAGCCCATCATTGGAATATACAAGCCAAGTTCTATAATGAAAAATTCCCACTAGTATATGAAAGTGACAACAAAAGAGACTCTCTATCATGAAGGTCATGGTGCTACTTTGAAGCACAAGTGTGGAAAAAGGATAGTAACATTGTCCCTTCTCTCCTTTTCTCTCATTTTTTTGTTTGGGCCTTCTTTTTTTTATGGCCTCTTTTTTTCTCCCTTTTTTTGGTCCAGAGTCTCAACCCAACTTGTGGGGGAATCATAGTCTCCATCATCCTTTCCTCACGTGGAACAATGATCTAATAATGAAGATCATCACACTTTTATTTACTTACAACTCAAGAATTACAACTCGATACTTAGAACAAAATATGACTCTATGTGAATGCCTCCAGCGGTGTACCGGGATGTGCAATGAATCAAGAGTGACATGTATGAAAAATTATGAATGGTGGCCATGCCACAAATACGATGTCAACTACATGATCGTGCAAAGCAATATGACTATGATGAAGCGTGTCATAATAAACAGAACGGTGGAAAGTTTCATGGAAATATATCTTGGAATGGCTATGGAAATGCCATAATAGGTAGGTATGGTGGTTGTTTTGAGGAAGGTAAATGATGGGTTTATGGTATCGGCAAAAGTTGCGCGGCACAAGAGAGGCTAGCAATGGTGGAAGAGTGAGGGTGCGTATAATCCATGGGCTCAACATTAGTCATAAAGAACTCACATACTTATTGAAAAAATCTACAAGTCATCAAAACCAAGCACTACGCACATGCTCCTAGGGGGATAGATTGGTAGGAAAAGACCATCGCTCGTCCCCGACTGCCACTCATAGGGCAAGCAATCAAAGAAACACCTCATGCTTCAAATTTGTCACATAATGGTTACCATACGTGCATGCTACGGGACTTGCAAACCTCAACACAAGTATTTCTCAATTTCACAATTACTCAACTAGCACGACTCTAATATCACCATCTTCATATCTCAAAACAATCATCAAGTATCAAACTTCTCATAGTATTTTTATTATACCCATCTTGAATGCCCATCATATTAGGACTAATTTTATAACCAAAGCAAATTACCATGCTGTTCTGAAATACTCTCAAAATAATATAAGTGAAGCATGAGAGATCAATAATTTCTATAAAATAAAACCACCACCGTGCTCTAAAAGATATAAGTGAAGCACTAGAGCAAAATTATCTAGCTCAAAAGATATAAGTGAAGCACATAGAGTATTCTAATAAATTCCGATTCATGTGTGTCTCTCCCAAAAGGTGTGTACAGCAAGGATGATTGTGGTAAACTAAAATTCAAAGACTCAAATCATACAAGACGCTCCAAGCAAAACACATATCATGTGGTGAATAAAAATATAGCCTCAAGTAAAGTTACCGATAGATGAAGACAAAAGAGGGGATGCCTTCCGGGGCATCCCCAAGCTTAGGCATTTGGTTGTCCTTGAATTTTACCTTGGGGTGCCTTGGGCATCCCCAAGCTTAGGCTCTTGCCACTCCTTATTCCAAAATCCATCAAATACTTACCCAAAAACTTGAAAACTTCACAACACAAAACTTAACATAAAATCTCATGAGCTCCGTTAGTATAAGAAAACAAACTGCCACTTTAATGTACTGTAATGAACTCATTCTCTATTTATATTGGTGTAAACCTACTGTATTCCAACTTCTCTATGGTTCATATCCCCGATACTAGCCATAGATGCATCAAAATAAGCAAAGAACACGCGAAAAACAGAATCTGTCAAAAACAGAACAGTCTGTAGCAATCTGTAGGTTTCGAATAATTCTGTAACTCCAAAAATTCTGAAAAATTAGGACGACCAGAAAATTTGTATAATGATCTACTGCAGTTGGAGTTGGTTTTTATCGCTCTCTAGTAAAAAATGAAAATTATTTTTGTGAGCGCATACTTTTGAAGGAAATATGCCCTAGAGGCAATAATAAAGTTATTATTTATTTCCTTATTTCATGATAAATGTCTATTATTCATGCTAGAATTGTATTAACCGGAAACGTAATACATGTGTGAATACATAGACAAACAGAGTGTCACTAGTATGCCTCTACTTGACTAGATCGTTGAATCAAAGATGGTTAAGTTTCCTAGCCATTGACATGAGTTGTCATTTGATTAATGGGGTCACATCATTAGAGAATGATGTGATTGACTTGACCCATTCCGTTAGCATAGCACTTGATCGTTTAGTTTGTTGCTATTGCTTTCTTCATGACTTATACATGTTCGTATGACTATGAGATTATGCAACTCCCGTTTACCGGAGGAACACTTTGTGTGCTACCAAATGTTACAACGTAACTGGGTGATTATAAAGGTGCTCTACAGGTGTCTCCAAAGGTACTTGTTGGGTTGGTGTATTTCGAGATTAGGATTTGTCACTCCGACTGTCGGAGAGGTATCTCTGGGCCCTCTCGGTAATACACATCACTTAAAGCCTTGTAAGCATTGCAACTAATGAGTTAGTTGCGGGATGATGTATTACAGAACGAGTAAAGAGACTTGCCGGTAACGAGATTGAACTAGGTATTGAGATACCAACGATCGAATCTCGGGCAAGTAACATACCGATGACAAAGGGAACAACGTATGTTGTTATGCGGTTTGACTGATGAAGATCTTCGTAGAATATGTGGGAGCCAATATGAGCATCCAGGTTCCGCTATTGGTTATTGGCCGGAGACGTGTCTCGGTCATGTCTACATAGTTCTCGAACCCGTGGGGTCCGCACACTTAAAGTTTCGGTGACGATTGTACTATGAGTTTATGTGATTTGATGTACCGAAGGTAGTTCGGAGTCCCGGATGAGATCGGGGACATGACGAGGAGTCTCGAAATGGTCGAGACGTAAATATCGATATATTGGACGACTATATTCGGACATCGGAAAGGTTTCGAGTGATTCGGGTATTTTCGGGGGTACCGAGGAGTTACGGGAATACGAGGAAGAAGTAATGTGCCTCATGGGCCAAGTGGTGGAATTGAGGAGGCAGGGCGCGCGACCCCCCTAGCCCAAACCGAATTGGACTAGGGGGTCGGCCCCCCTTTCCTCCTTTTCCTCCCTCTCCTTCCTTCTCCTTCTCCTCCTTCCTTTCCTCCTCCTAGTAGGAGTAGGAAAGGGGAGTCCTACTCCTACTAGGAGGAGGACACCTCCTCCTAGTGCGCCCATAGAGGGCCGGCCAGCCTCCCCCTTGCTCCTTTATATACGGGGGCAGGGGGCACCTCTAGACACACAAGTTGATCTGTTGATCTCTCCCAGCCGTGCGCGGTGCCCCCCTCCACCATATTCCACCTCGGCCATATCGTAGCGGTGCTTAGGCGAAGCCCTGCGTCGGTAGCAACATCATCACCGTCATCACACCGTCGTGCTGACGGAACTCTCCCATGAAGCTCTGCTGGATCGGAGTTCGTGGATGTCATCGAGCTGAACGTGTGCTGAACTCGGAGGTGCCGTGCGTTTGGTACTTGGATCGGTCGGATCGTGAAGACGTACGACTACATCAACCGCGTTGTGCTAACGCTTCCGCTTTCGGTCTATGAGGGTACGTGGACAACACTCTCCCCTCTCGTTGCTGTGCATCACCATGATCTTACGTGTGCGTAGGAATTTTTTTGAAATTACTATGTTCCCCAACAACTTTCTGTTTTTATCAGCAAGATCAAACAACAATCACCCAAGAAGATCCTAAAGGCATTACTTGGCACAAACTCTAGAGACCCGACCCGAATGGATCAAGTCTCTGTGCTTAAGTGTCATCCCTGGATCGGTATGCTGACACACACAGTACTTGAGGTTTTATAACAGAGGTAAATCACATGTAAAAGTAACGTAAATACTATTACCTCAATCCAAATAGCGCAAGTAACAAGGTTGTGGATTCCCATCAACACCAACGGCAAAGTTGAGTGTAGAAATCGTAACCCTAACGTATCACTTACTCGTCATAAGATAATCCTGCAACATGAGACGTTGCAGCCACAAAGGGTCAGTACATTGAATGTACTGGCAAATTCACACTGTAGAGCAATGATGAATAATGGCTATCACTACATGCATATATGGCTGGTGGAAAAGATCTATGGTTATAAGGTTTTTTGCGAAAAGCCAATTTTTCCCTACTACAAAGGAATAAATTTTATTTAACTATCATGGTGGTTGTCAAACATTGAGAATGGTTGACAGCATTCTCAATCTCAATTAAGCATTATCATTAAACAAAACCCAACAAAATTAAATTTTAGAGTAACATGTTGAGATTCACATGATAATCTAGGTACTAGATACTCAAGATGTCCATAACCGGGGACACGGCTAGTCATGATTAGTTTATACACTCTACAAAGGTTTGCGCACTTTTCCCCACAAGACTCGATCGCCTCCGTTTGGTTTCTCGCACTACACAGTGTTTGAGAATACGGATGACCGAGACATAGTCTTTCAGAAGCGCTAGCACCTTACGATGAATAGACCGTTACACCTACTTTCCCCTACATCTGCTAGTCTACCCTGTAAGAGTTCGCACGACTTAATCAACTATGCTAGAGCCCATAATAGCTTGTGGCTGCACACGGAAGTTTCTAGTATGAAAAATCTCATGATCCCTTTGAGCCTGGGTGGCGGTCCATAAAAAAACAGGCAATCCTGGTCTACCCAGGTGCCTAGACAGGCAATCCTGGAATATCCAGGTACCTCAATCCACCCAGATGTGTGTTTAAGTTGCCACCTTAAGTAAACCATTAATTAACAATCTCACATCTGTCATGAATACTCTCAAAACCCAATCCACGTCTACGAGCATAGCATGGCACTATAAGCATAACGTAATAGTAACTCCCAAGGTTTGAATGCAGGGCAATAGGTTCCTACCTCATCAACTACTTCCCAATACCCACATGTTATCAATCCTACTCATGCAATGTTTGAGGGTGAAGCTAATGCATAAAAACTGGGTATGAAAGGGGATATGATCAAAGTGTGAACTTGCCTGCAATGTTGATGAAGATGATTCGCACTCATAACTCTTGATAGTTCTACTCGTCACACTCCGGTCAATCTATCATAAGCAAGCAATAGTAACCACACATAAGCAACCACTCAAAAGATCAGAAAGAATGAAGAAGACGATTCAGAAAACATCAAAACCAAGCAAATAACTCTTGCAACATAAAACAATTCCTAACAGTACCAAAATTATGTGAATTTGGCCTTATCAGAAAGTTTAGGTCAAGAGCTTCAATTTGCAAAAAGAATCAACTAAAACGGAGCTACGAAACTCAAGTTATGATCAAACGAAGTTCAAATACAAATATGGTTGAATTCAAATTTTAAAACTTTCAAAAACATGTCTGAGTTGGATTACTGTAAAGAGGTGATCATAACGAAGACATGAGCGTTGGTTTCATTGGATTTTGACTAATGAGTTAAAAGTAATGATCGTTTGAATATCAGGGACTAATCTGTAAATAAAATCATCACAAATAGGTCCCTGGCCGAAAACTAAAATAAAAAAAATACTATCGAGCGAACGCTCGCTAACAGAACCTATCTGGCGAATCTGTTCACTGAAGAACCTAAATGAACGAATGAACTCTAAATAAGTAAAACTAAACAAAACGGTTTTAAGTCGAAAACCAAAACTAAAACTACTAAAAGAAAACCGGGCGGTTCCTACCGGTTCAGGCGGGTCGGCGGTGGATTGAACCGGCGTTGGCGGTCAACTCCGGCGGCAGCGAGGCGAGGTGGCGCGGCGGTTCCGGCGATGCGCGAGCAAGGGGTGCGGCGGCGCGAGGCGGCGGCACGGCGAGGCGCTGCGGTAGCGGCGGCGGATCTGCGGGGTGTGGCGGTGCGACAGCAGGGAGGAGAGGGGGTCCGGGCCTCGCCATTTATAGGCGGGAAGGCGGCGCGCGGCTTGCGGGAGGGGCAACGACGGCGGTGTCCGTGCCGGACACGGCGACGGCGGTGTGCAGCGCCCGACTCGGGGCGAAGGCGGCGCGCGGCTTGGGCCGGCTGGCTGGCTGGGCCGTGGCCCAGTTGGTCGGCCCGAAGATTTTTTTTAAATAAAACATTTTCTCAGAAAATAAAAACAGAAAATATATAAATAAATATATTATATAGGCATATAATATATCAAAATTTTCAGAAAAAGATTTCCTACGAGCTGAACATTTTTATAGAGTCAAATAAAATACACACAAATTTAAATAAAGCAAATAGTGCTTCTGCTCTAGTAAAATCGAGTAAAAAATCATTTTAAAAATACCAAAATTAATTCAAATTTATTTCTCTCCAATTTTCTGATGTAGGGAATCATGTTACCCTATTTTTCATATATTTTATTTTTGGAGAAAATAATTTGAATAAAACTCAAATAACTCTAAATTGAAAATAATTCCAATAGGACTTTAAATTTGATCTTTGAAACTCCCAACTCATATTTCATATAATTTGAAGAAGTCATTTTATCTTCTCTCGTGAAAATCATTGAGTTGCATAAAGTTTCAGAATTGGAAATATTTTCCCAAATGAAATTCAAATATTTTCAAACACCCCATTTCATTTAAATAAATGGAAGAAGTCATGTCATCTTCTCTCCAGGGTTTTATGATGAAAAGTATTTGAATTCACGGAGATTAGAAATGCAAAAATGAAAGTTTGGGAAAGTCCTTTTATTCCCTCTCATTTAACTTCCAAAAGTTTCAAATTTCACTCAACTTCACACAATCAATCAAACAATCAATCAAATCTATCTATTTATTATAACATTCCAAAATTTAGAATTTTGGGATGTTACAAACTTACCACCCTTAAAATGAATCTCATCCTCGAGATTTGGAGAGGCTAGCAAGAAAAGGGGCCTGGGGTCTGGGGTGCTACCACCCTTAGAAGCATGGTTACTGTTCCACCAAAACTCATATACTCCATCCTTATTCTTGACAGTGTTGGTCTTCTCAGATCCTCGAGAAAATTCCTTCCCTAAGCTCTTCTGGTAGTGGCATAACCTTTTCCTCAATTCTTCTGTCCTTTCATCTTGGTAAGGTTATTCCGAGACTGGGTCTTCTTACCTGACGGGTCTGGCGCCAGTACTAAACAACTAATCGATATCTCATGGTGGTCAACAAATTTATGGTTTCTCCGGAAGGAAATGGGTCTGGGTTGATCCTCACTGTATAACCTACGGTTGGCAAAAGCTGCCTTATACAAGGGAAAATTTGCTATACCATTCTAAGGTCTAAACATGGTTTTGATCGTCGTCTCTTTACTATAGGTAAGTCACTCAGATTTACCAACCCACATAGAAAGGCGAATAATAAGAGTAAGTCGGTATGGTGATCAATCCATCCCGCACCCAAATCATTACCTTGTATATGGTTTAGCGAATCTCGCATTCTAACACTCGTTCATCCTCACAAGCATTGCAGAATTTCTCTTGTCCATGAACTGCGTTCGGAATAATCCATTGATTCTGCAAGCCAAACAAACATCTATCGTTCCTTCACCACTCTCAGGTTTTGCGTAAAATCCTATAAATCGTCGGTTGATAAGTCGTAACTCCTTCTAGGGTTTTTCCTTCAGCAAGAGTGTGCTTGCTTCTTGGCAGGTTCTGGGGCCTGTGGGTTATGGCCCATCTCATCACTTGCAAACCTTGAACTCATAATCGGGGCAACGGATCTCTAATCCAACATCCAACTTCCAGCTTCCTAGTATACTAAAATCCATCTAATTGTACTGTCTTACTTCCTTCTATTGGCACCAAACTAGGACATGATTACTCAGACTCATCATGGAGTTTCCATTGATCCATATTTCTGACATCATACCTCCTTTATATCCAATAGTAATTTATCTCTTCATCCTCGTGGGATATACCACATACTGAGATAAAAACTTATACTTATGGAGTCCATATTCCACTTCGTGGAACATCATTATCATTTCCAGGGTCAAGTGTCCTTACAGGGGAATATTGGCCATCTCTGCATGGCACTTCTTCAACTAGAAAAACATGAAACACATCATGAACTCCTGACAGTCCTTCGGGTAACTCCAACTTGTAGGCCACTTCTCTCATACGCTCCAAAACTCGGTATGTCCTACAAATCTCGGGGCTAATTTTCCCTTAACTCCAAATCGTTTAATTCCTCACAGAGGGGACTCACGAAGACATGCTCTGTCTCAAATTTCATAGACTACCTCCTTGCATTTTTGAGTCTGCATAACTCTTCTGCCTGGACTGAGCTACCTTTAGTCTATCTCAAATCAACTTAACATTCTCTTCTGACTCCTTGATCACATTTGGTCCAAACAACAGACGGTCTCCAACTTCATCCCACATCAACGATGTCTCGCTCCTTTTCCCATACAAAACTTCAAAAGGGCATCTTCAAACTGGCTTGGTAACTATTGTTGTATGAGAACTCCACGTAAGGCAAATTGTCATCCCAACTAGATCCATAATCTAGCGCACAGGCTCTCAACATATCTTCCAAAATCTGGTTGACTCTCTCAGTCTGTCCATCCGTCTACGGGTGAAATGCTGTACTGAACTCCAATCTCGTACCCAAAGTCTGGTGTAACTGATGCCAAAACTTTGAAGTAAACTGTGTTCCTCTATCTGATACGATGGTCCTTGGAACTACATGCAGACATACGATCCAGGACATATATATCTTGGCCGACTTCGCACTTGTATAGGTGGTTTTCACTGAGATAAAGTGAGCCACTTTGGTCAAGCGAATCAACTACTACCTCGTTAGAATCATATCCCGATCGGGTTCTGGGAAATCCGATAATGAAATCCATGCCAAGCTTATCCCACTTCCATTTGGGTATCGGCATAGGCTATAGTAATCTTGCTGGCTTCTGATGCTCTGCTTTTACTTTCTCTGGCATGCATCACTTACGACTACATACTCCGCAATATCCTTCTTCATACCAGTCCACCAGAAACGCTCCTTCAAATCCAAATACATCTTGGTGTTTCCAGGGTGAATCGAGTATGGTGAGTCATGAGCCTCCTGAAGTATTAATTTCCTGATCTTTGCATTATTGGGCACATATACACGGTCCTCGAACCATAAGGTGTCGTGCTCATCCTTATGGAAATCTTTGGCCTTTCCTTTGCTCATCCTCTCTTTTACCTCAGCAATCTCTTTATCATCCTTCTGAGTTTCATGGATCTTTCCCAATAATGTAGACTGAACTTCCATTGCTGCAACAAATCCTTGGGAACAATCGCCAACCGAAGTTCCCTGAGATCCTCGGCTAACTCCTTTGGTAATCCTATGATTATGAGGGTATTCGTCCTTGTTTTTTTGGTTGTGTCCTATTTCTCCACAAAGCTTGTATGCACAAGGTTTCTTCATATCCTTTCCATAAGGCCTCAACTTCTGGGACACATACCGAGACTTTGGCAAAGTCAACTTAAATTCTTTCCAAGTGGTTACTCCTTGCCATCCATTGATGGTTTGGTACATCCTCCACCAAGTAGCAGCACCTCTTTCAAAACACTTAAGAGCATGCTGGGCCATATCCTCTTCGGTTATAGTGTTATTCTCCATATGATCTTCCATGTTCTAAATCCATCGGTCTGTCTCCAATTGACTTATCGGTCCAGAAAATATGTGTTCATCTCCATTCATCCTCTATTGGGTCCATAGGTTTTGGGGTGGGATAAGAGAGATAGAGAGAGATACACACAAGGCAAACAAAAGTTTTGAAAAGGAAGATTTTATTTGTGTCTGTCGGGAAAAAACATTAAACAAATGAGAGCTCACAAACGTCGCATCTAACGTAAGTGTATAACAGGGATTTGGTCTTCTAAAGGTCAATAAATCTTCAAAGTCATCAAACCCATCAAGTCTTGTTCCTGCCTCCAATGGCTTCTTCCAATCATGCTTGTCCTTTTCTAGTTCTTTTGCCAGATCATCTCTATTAATGTGAAGTCTCTCATGACCTCCTTTAATTATTTTTGGAGTTGCATTCCAAACTTCTGGGTTCCAACATCCTTGGCATGAACCATGGTCCTACTATCCTTTAGTTCCTGACGAATCTTTGATGTACCACGGTTTTTCTCCTCTAGCTTGGCTACTTTCAGCTTCTGGGTCCTGAGTTCTTGACGAAATGCTTCCTCATCAAATACGGCTTCCTGCAGATCCATCTTAACTTCTTGATGTAACACTCCAGATCCTGGCGATACACCAGCTAAAGTTAAAACTTCACCTCTTGCTGATAGATGCTCCATCAGCCTTCTACCATCCAATCCTTCCATGCATATGCATGCTTAACTCAGCACGGTGACAATAGCATAAGTGGGCTATAACATCATGGATAACCATGTTTCTGCCGTTGTCATTGCCATGAGCTATCTTCCATAGATGATATCTCCTGCCTTAGGGTTTTGTTGACAAAACTTTGAGTTCTCAGCTCTTCATGTTCCGGTCTTTCTCCAATACATCTTGATCTCAGGTATTGACAGCTTCCATAGTCTGCCAAGTTCCATAAGGGGTGCCTTCCTAGGTCATACAAATCTAGAAATTGTACAGGGCCTTCGAATTCTCCTACTCTTTGGAGTCTTCAACAGTTACAGTTTCCATTATTATAATGTATGGTAAAATCCTCTTCATTCTGAATGGTCTTAGTTGTCCGATATCTTGCACTTCTTGAAGTGGTCTCATCAGCCGAAACTTCGTGTGGTCAAAAGGGGAAAGGGGTATGGTCTCACTAAAGGTAATATTTGAATAAGCTCATAAGAGAAGAGAGGTAAAAGATCTTTTTGATAGGGAAAGTTGTAGAGAAAAATCTTTGCTATGGGCTTGCCAGTTTCTAGGGTCACGTCCTACAGTCAACCTGGCTCTGATACCATCTTGTAGCGACCCGACCGGAATGGATCAAGTCTCTGTGCTTAAGTGTCATCCCTGGATCGGTATGCAGACACACACAGTACTCAAGGATTTATAACAGAGGTAAATCACATGTAAAAGTAACGTAAATACTATTACCTTAATCCACATAGCGGAAGTAACAAGGTTGTGGATTCCCATCAACACCAACGGCAAAGTTGAGTGTAGAAATCCTAACCCTAATGTATCACTTACTCATTGTAAGATAATCCTACAACATGAGACATTGCAGCCACAAAGGGTCAATACATTGAATGTACTGGCAAATTCACACTATAGAGCAATGATGAATAATGGCTATAACTACCTACATATATGGCTGGTGGAAAAGCTCTACGATTATAAGGTTTTTTGCGAAAAGCCAATTTTTCCCTACTACAAAGGAATAAATTTTATTTAACTATCATGGTGGTTGTTAAACATTGAGAATGGTTGACAGCATTCTCAATCCCAATTAAGCATCATCGTTAAACAAAACCCAACAAAATTAAATTTTAGAGTAACGTTTTGAGATTCACATGCTAATCCAGGTACTAGATACTCAAGATGTCCATAACCGGGGACACGACTAATCATCATTAGTTTATACACTCTGCAGAGGTTTGCACACTTTTCGCCACAAGACTCGATCGCCTCCGTTTGGTTTCTCGCACTACATGGTGTTTGAGAAGACGGATGACCGAGACATAGTCTTTCAGAAGCGGTAGCACCTTACGATGGATAGGCCGTTACACCAACTTTCCCCTACATCTGCTAGTCTACCCTATAAGAGTTCACACGACTTAATTAACTATGCTAGAGCCCATAATAGCTTGTGGCTGCACATGGAAGTTTCTAGTATGAAAAATCTCATGATCCCTTTGAGCCTAGGTGGCGGTCCATAAAAAACAGGCAATCCTGGTCTACCCAGGTGCCTAGACAGGCAATCCTGGAATACCTAGGTACCTCAATCCACCCAGATGTGTGTTTAAATTGCCACCTTAAGTAAACCATTAATTAACAATCTCACATATGTCATGAATACTCTCAAAACCCAATCCACGTCTACGAGCATAGCATGGCACTATAAGCATAACGTAATAGTAACTCCCAAGGTTTGAATGCAGGGCAATAGGTTCCTACCTCATCAACTACTTCCCAATACCCACATGTTATCAATCCTACTCATGCAATGTTTGAGGGTGAAGCTAATGCATAAACACTGGGTATGAAAGGGGATATGATCAAAGTGTGAAGTTGTCTGCAATGTTGATGAAGATGATTCGCACTCATAACACTTGATAGTTCTACTCGTCACACTCTGGTCAATCTATCGTAAGCAAGGAATAGTAACCACACATAAGCAATCACTCAAAAGATCAGAAAGAACGAAGAAGATGATTCGGAAAACATCAAAACCAAGCAAATAACTCTTGCAACATAAAACAATTCCTAACAGTACCAAAATTATGTGAATTTGGCCTTATCAGAAAGTTTAGGTCAAGAGCTTTGATTTACAAAAAGAATCAACTGAAACAGAGCTACGAAACTGAAGTTATGATCAAACAAAGTTCAAATACAAATCTGGTTGAATTCAAAATTTAAAACTTTCAAAAACATGTTTGAGTTGGATTACTGGAAAGAGGGGATCATAACGAAGACGTGAGCGTTGGTTTCGTTGGATTTGGACTAACGAGTAAAAAGTAATGATCGTTTGAATATCAGGGACTAATCTGTAAATAAAATCATCACAGATAGGTCCCTGGCCGAAAACTAAAAAAAAATCCTATCGAGCGAACGCTCGCTAACAGAACCTATCTGGCGAATCTGTTCACTGAAGAACCTACGGACAAATGAACTCTAAATAAGTAAAACTAAACAAAACGGTTTTAAGTCCAAAACCAAAACTAAAACTACTAAAAGAAAACTGGGCGAACCGGGCGGTTCCTACCGGTTCAGGCGGGTCGGCGGTGGATCGAACCGGCGTTGGTGGTCAACTCCAGCGGCAGCGAGGCGAGGCGGCGCGGCGGTTCCGGCGATGCGCGGGCAAGGGGTGCGGCGGCGCGGGGCGGCGCGCTGTGCAGCAGCAGCGGGCGGTGGCGCGGCGAGGCGCTGCGGCAGCGGCGGCGGATCTGCAGGGTGCGGCGGCGCGACAGCGGGGAGGAGAGGGGGTCCGGGACTCGCCATTTATAGGCGGGGAGGCGGCGCGCGGCTTGCGGGAGGGGCAACGATGGCGGTGTTCGCGCCGGACACGGGCGACGGCGGCGTGCAGCGCACGGACTCGGGGCGAAGGCGGCGCGCGGCTTGGGCCGGCTGGCTGGCTGGGCCGTGGCCCAGTCGGTCGGCCCGAAGATATTTTTTAAATAAAACATTTTCTCAAAAAATAAAAACAGAAAAATAAATAAATAAATATATTATATAGGCATATAATATATCAAAATTTTCAGAAAAAGATTTCCTACGAGTTGAACATTTTTATAGAGTCAAAGAAAATACACACAAATTCAAATAAAGCAAAGAGTGCTTCTGCTCTAGTAAAATCCAGTAAAAAATCATTTTAAAATACCAAAATTAATTCAAATTTATTTCTCTCCAATTTACTGATGTAGGGAATCATGTTACCCTATTTTCCATATATTTCATTTTTGGAGAAAATAATTTGAATAAAACTCAAATAGCTCTAAATTGAAAATAATTCCAATAGGACTTTAAATTTGATCTTTGAAACTCCCGACTCATATTTCATATAATTTGAAAAAATCATTTTATCTTCTCTCGTGAAAATCATTGAGTTGCATAAAGTTTCAGAATTGGAAATATTTTCCTAAATGAAATTCAAATATTTTCAAACACCCCATTTCATTTAAACAAATGGAAGAAGTCATGTCATCTTCTCTCCAGGGTTTTGTGATGAAAAGTATTTGAATTCACGGAGATTAGAAATGCAAAAATGAAAGTTTGGGAAAGTCCTTTTATTCCCTCTCATTTAACTTTCAAAAGTTTCAAATTTCACTCAACTTCACACAATCAATCAAACAATCAATCAAATCTATCTATTTATTATAACATTCCAAAATTTAGAATTTTGGGAAGTTACACAAACACTAACTAAAACATAAAAAACACAATCATAATAGAGGCTAGATAAATTGTTTATTACTAAAAAGGAACAAGAAGTAAAGAACAAAAATAAAATTGGGTTGCCTCCCAACAAGCGCTACCGTTTAAAGCCCCTAGCTAGGCATAGAGATTTCAATGATGCTCACATGAAAGACAAGAATTGAAGCACAAAGAGAGCATCATAAAACACGTGACAAACACATCTAAGTCTAGCATACTTCCTATGCATAGGTGATGACCCACAAGTATAGGGGATCTATCGTAGTCCTTTCGATAAGTAAGACTGTTGAACCCAACGAGGAGCAGAAGGAAATGATAAGCGGTTTCCAGCAAGGTATTCTCTGCAAGTACTGAAATAAGTGGTAACAGATAGTTTTGTGATAGGATAATTTGTTACAAGCAACAAGTAACAAAAGTAAATAAAGTGCAGCAAGGTGGCCCAATACTTTTTGTAGCAAAGGAGAAGCCTGGACAAACTCTTATATAGGGAAAAGCGCTCCCGAGGACACATGGGAATATCGCCAAGCTAGTTTTCATCACGCTCATATGATTCGTGTTCGGTACTTTGATAATTTGGTATGTGGGTGGACCGGTGCTTGGGTACTGCCCTTACTTGGACAAGCATCCCACTTATGATTAACCTCTATTGCAAGCATCCGCAACTACACCAAAAGTATTAAGGTAAACCTAACCATAGCATGAAACATATGGATCCAAATCAGCCCCTTACGAAGCAATGCATAAACTAGGGTTTAAGCATCTGTCACTCTAGCAACCCATCATCTACTTATTACTTCCCAATGCCTTCCTCTGGGCCCAAATAATGGTGAAGTGTCATGTAGTCGACGTTCACATAACACCACTAGAGGAGAGACAACATACATCTCATCGAAATATCGAACGAATACCAAATTCACATGACTACTAATAGCAAGACTTCTCCCATGTCCTCAGGAACAAACGTAACTACTCACAAAGCATAAACATGTTCATAATCAGAGGGGTATTAATATGCATATAGGATCTGAACATATGATCTTCCACCAAATAAACCAACTAGCATCAACTACAAGGAGTAATTAACACTACTAGCAACCTACTAGCACCAATCCTGGACTTGGAGACAAGAATTGGATACAAGAGATGAACTAGGGTTTTGAGAGGAGATGGTGCTGATGAAGATGTTGATGGAGATTGCCCTCTCCCGATGAGAGGAGCGTTGGTGATGACGATGGCAATGATTTCCCCCTCCGGGAGGGAAGTTTCCCCGGCAGAACAGCTCTGCTGGAGCCCTAGATTGGTTCCTCCTTGTGGCGGCGGAGTTTCGTCCGAGAAGATGGCTTCTTATTTTTTTCCATTGAAAGACTTAATATAGCAGAAGATGGCCACCGGAGGGCCACCAGGGGGCCCACGAGGTAGGGGCGCGCCCAGGGGGCTAGGGCGCGCCCCCACCCTCGTGGGCATGGTGTGGCCCCCCTGGTGAATCTCTTCCGCTGAGTATTTTTTATATATTATGAAAACGTCTTCCGTGAAGTTTCAGGACTTTTGGAGCTGTGCAGAATAGGTCTCTAATATTTGCTCCTTTTCCAGCCCAGAATCCCAGCTGCCGGCATTCTCCCTGTTCATGCAAAGCTTGTAAAACAAGAGAGAATAGGCATAAGTATTGTGACATAATGTGTAATAACAGCCCATAATGCAATAAATATCGATATAAAAGCATGATGCAAAATGGACGTATCAACTCCCCAAGCTTAGACCTCGCTTGTCCTCAAGCGAAAAGCCGAAATCGAAAAATATGTCCACGTGTTTAGAGACAGAGGTGTCGATAAAAATAAAATACGGACATGAGGGCATCACGATCATTCTTAGAATAGCAACTTATATAATTCTCGTCATATGAATTCTTATGCTAGAGTAATAATTCAATCACAATTTCAAGTATGAATCGTAAACTTCATTGAAAACTAACAAACTATAATCTCAGTCATTGGAGCAATTGCAATTTATCATAACATTGGAAAGAGTCAATATATAAGAGCTTTTCAGCAAGTCCACATACTCAACTATCATATAGTCTTTCACAATTGCTGACACTCACGCAATACTTATGGGTATGGAATTTTAATCGGACACAGAGAAACATAGGGGCTTATACTTTTGCCTCCCAACATTTTACCTCAAGGGTAATGTCAACAATAATAGTTCATGAAAACTCACATCCAATTAGCCATATATACCAGGATCTTTCCAACATACTATGCTTGCCAAAGGATAAAATGTAAAAAGGAAGGGTGAAGATCACCATGACTCTTATGCAATGTAGGAGATAAAAGTAAAAGATAAGCCCTTCGCAGAGGGAAGCAGAGGTTGTCATGCGCTTTCGTAGTTGGATGCACAAAATCTTAATGCGAAAGAACGTCACTTTATATTGCCACTTGTGATATGGACCTTTATTATGCAGTCTGTTGCTTTTATTTCTTCCATACCACACGATCGTATAAAGTTTATTTTCTCCCACACTAATAATTCATACATATTTAGAGAGCAATTTTTATTGCTTTGCACCAATGACAACTTACTTGGAGGATCTTACTCAATCCATAGGTAGGTATGGTGGACTCTTATGACAAAACTGGTTTAAGGGTATTTGGAAGCACAAGTAGTATCTCTACTTGGTGCGATGAATTTCGCTAGCATGAGAGGGAAAGGCAAGCTCAACCATGTTGGATGATCCATGCCAATATAATTTATCTCAAATGTAAGAAAACATAACCCATTATGTTGTCTTCCTTGTCCAACATCAACTCTTTAGCATGTCATATTTTAATGAGTGATCACAATCATAAAAGATGTCCAAGATAGTATATCTATATGTGGAGACCTCTCTTTCTTTATTACTTCCTATTAATTGCAACGATGACCAAAACTATGTTTGTCAACTCTCAACAACTTTTATTCATCATACTTTTTCTATGTGAGATCATTACTCTCCATAAGACTCACATGATCTCTTTGTTTCTTTTTATTTCTTTCTCTTTTCTTTTATTCACTTAGGATCATGGCATAAGAATCATGTCCTTGAGTCAACACTAATCATTATTATATAGCTCACGGACTCGATTTACATAGATGAATTATAAAGCAAAACTCACGACTAGATCATACTAAGAACTTTTATTCTACTAGATCAAGATATTACCAAAAGGATCGAACTAAGGAAAACGGTAAAGATAAAAGTGACGGTGATACGATACCTAGGCACTCCCTTAAGCTTGGCAGTTACCAAGGGGAGTGCCCATACCAGATACTCAATTCTTCTTTGTTGGTGGAGACAGTGGTGATTTTGTTGATGGCGTAGGCTTGTCGTCCTTCTTCCAAGGCATAGGCTCACCATCATAGAAGGATGACCGAGTCTCCTGAAACCTCAAATCTGCAGCCAAACTCATCCTCTTGAATCTATATTCATATAACTCACAGTTTTGATTTTGCAGGTCATAGATTTGGGCTTGGAGGTGCTCGTTTTTCTCATGAAGCTTGAAGATGGCCTCCCCAATGTCCTTGACGTCCGGCTTGTGGTTGTTGGTGAACTCCATGATCATAATGTGATTGGAATCGAGTCCATGCTCCACCATCTCCTGACACTTGAAAACTTCTTGATCCAATGCCTCGAGCCTTGCCTCCGTGCTTCCGGTCTTCCTTGGTCCCTCAGCATCGCGGATGTGCAACAACCCCTCATGCATCTCAATGGTTTGAGGGTGTTGCAGCACTTCTGCGAGGCAGGGGTTGATGACCTTCTCGAAGAACTGGTCCTTGGGGGCACTTGAAGATGACATGACGACCTGGATCTGTCAAAAAAACAGCTCGAAACAAAACCAGGGGATTTTTGCGTGATATGGGAGTCAAAACCTCCGGGTGATTATATAATGATTTTTTAACGACCAAAATACGTGTGGTGTAAGAAAACGGAGTCCGGAGAGCACACGAGGTGCCCACGAGGTAGGGGGCACGCCCTCCACCCTCGCAGAGCCCTCGTGTCCTTCCCGGACTGCTTCTTATTTTTCTCCTTTTCTAAATATTGTAAAGCGGAGAAATATTGCCTTAAAAACTGTTTTGGAGTCGGTATGCTTACCGTACCACATACCTATTCCTTTTCGGAGTCTGAAACGTTTCGGAAAGTGTCCCATGTATTCTTTCGGGGTTACGGTTTCAATAATATTGGTTTCCACATTTATGGGATTACCTAAGATATAATGTTTGATTCTTTGACCGTTCACCACCTTCGGATTTGTGCCTTCAAAGTTGTTTATTTTTATGGCACCGGAATGATAGACCTCCTCGGTAACGTAAGGACCTTCCCATTTAGAGAGAGGTTTTCCTGCAAAAAATCTTAAACAAGAGTTGTATAGTAATACATAGTCACCTACATTAAACTCATGCTTTTGTATCCTTTTATCATGCCATCTTTTAACTTTTTCTTTAAACAACTTGGCATTTTCGTAGGCTTGGGTTCTCCATTCATCGAGTGAGCTAATATCAAATAACCTCTTCTCACCGGCAAGTTTAAAATCATAGTTGAGCTCTTTAATAGCCCAATATGCCTTGCGTTCTAGTTGTAGAGGTAAGTGACATGCTTTTCCATAAACCTTGTTATAAGGAGACATACCCATAGGATTTTTATATGTAGTTCTATAGGCCCACAACGCATCATCAAGTTTCTTGGACCAATTTTTTCTAGATCTATTAGCAGTCTTTTGCAAAATTAATTTGAGCTCTCTATTACTCAATTCTACTTGACCACTAGACTGTGGGTGATAAGGAGATGCAATTCTATGATTAACATCATATTTAGCAAGCATTTTACGGAAAGCACCATGAATACAATGTGAACCACCATCGGTCGTTGAATATCTAGGGACTCCAAATATTGGAAAATAACTTCTTTAAGCATTTTAATAGAAGTGTTATGATCAACACTACTAGTTGGAATAGCTTCTACCCACTTAGTAACGTAATCAACAGCAACTAAAATATGTGTATATCCATTAGAGGAAGGAAAGGGTCCCATATAGTCAAAGTCCCAAACATCAAATGGTTCAATAACAAGTGAATAATTCATAGGCATTTCTTGACGTCTACTAATATTACCAATTCTTTGACATTCATCACAAGATAAGACAAACTTACGGGCATCCTTGAAGAGAGTAGGCCAATAAAAACCAGATTGCAATACCTTATGTACAGTTCTATCTCTAGCATGGTGTCCTCCATAAGTTTCGGAGTGACACTTGCGTAGGATCTGTTACTGTTCATGCTTAGGTACACAACGTCTAATAACACCATCTACTCCTTCTTTATAAAGATGTGGGTCATCCCTAAAGTAATGCCTCAAATCATAAAAGAACTTTTTCTTTTGCTGGTATGTGAAACTAGGTGGTATAAACTTAGCAACAATGTAATTAGCATAATCAGCATACCATGGAGCAGTATGAGAAGCATTTATGACATTTAATTGCTCATCGGGAAAGCTAACATCAATAGGTAGTGGGTCATCAAGCACATTTTCTAACCTAGATAAGTTGTCTGCAACGGGGTTATCAGCCCCCTTCCTATCAACAATATGTAAATCAAATTCTTGTAGCAAGAGAACCCATCTAATAATTCTAGGTTTAGCATATTTCTTTTCCATAAGATATTTAATAGCAGCATGATCAGTGTGAATAGTTACTTTAGAATCAACAATATAAGGTCTGAACTTATCACAAGCAAATACAACTGCTAAGAATTCTTTTTCAGTAGTAGCATAATTTCTTTGAGCATTGTCTAGGGTTTTACTAGCATATTGAATAACGTTTAATTTCTTATCAACTCTTTGCCCTAGAACAACACCTACAGCATAATCACTAGCATCACACATAATTTCAAAGGGTAAATTCTAATTAGGTGGTTGAACAATAGGTGCAGAGATCAATGCTTTCTTAAGTATTTCAAATGCTTCTACACAATCATCATCAAAAACAAATGGTATATCTTTTTGTAATAAATTAGTCAAAGGTTGAGAAATTTTTGAGAAGTCCTTAATGAACCTCCTATAAAATCCGGCGCGACCAAGGAAACTTCTTATACCTTTGATGTCCTTGGGACATGGCATCTTTTCAATAGCATCAATCTTGGCTTTATCAACCTCAATACCTCTTTCAGAAACTTTATGCCCCAAGACAATACCTTCATTAACCATAAAGTGGCACTTTTCCCAATTCAAGACAAGATTAGTTTCTTCACATCTCTGCAAAACTCGAGCAAGGTTGCTCAAGCAATCATCAAAAGAAGATCCATAAACAGAGAAATCATCCATGAAAACCTCACAAATATTTTCACAAAAGATAGAGAATATAGCCATCATGCATCTTTGAAAGGTAGCAGGTGCATTACATAAACCAAAAGGCATACGTCTATAAGCAAAAGTACCAAAAGGGCAAGTAAAAGTAGTCTTTGATTGATCTTTGGCTGACACAGGTATTTGAGAGAAACCAGGATAACCATCTAGAAAGCAAAAATGTGTATGTTTGGATGATCTTTCTAGCATTTGATCGATAAAAGGTAATGGGTAATGATCCTTTTTAGTTGCCTTATTTAATTTGCGGAAATCAATTACCATCCTATAACCTGTAATAATTCTTTGTGGAATCAATTCATCTTTATCATTAGGAACGACAGTAATACCTCCCTTCTTAGGGACACAATGGACAGGACATACCCACTGACTATCAACAATGGGATAGATTATACCTGCCTCAAGGAGCTTTAGTATTTCTTTTCTTACCACTTCTTTCATTTTAGGATTCAGCCGACGTTGATGATCACGAACTGGTTTAGCATCTTCTTCCAAATTAATTTTATGTTGACATAGAGTGGGACTAATGCCCTTAAGATCATCAAGAGTATACCCAATAGCAGCATGGTGCTTCTTCGGAGTTTTCAATAATCTATCTTCCTCATGCTCTGAAAGGTTAGCACTAATAATAACAATATATATCTTTTTCTCTTCAAAATAAGCATATTTAAGAGTATCAGGTAACGGTTTAAACTCAAACACGGGATCACCCTTGGGTGGAGGAGGATCCCCTAGGATTTCAATAGGCAAATTGTGTTTCAGAATAGGTTCCTGTTTAAAGAATACTTCATCTATTTCCCTTCTTTCATTCATAAACATGTCATTTTCATGGTCTAGCAAATATTGTTCTAAAGGATCACTAGGAGGTACGGCAATTGAAGCAAGACCAATAATTTCATCCTTACTAGGTAATTCTTCTTCACGGTGTTGTCTACTAAATTTAGAGAAATTAAATTCATGAGTCATATCGTCTAAACCTATAGTAACAACATCCCTTTTGCAATCTATGGTAGCATTAACAGTGTTCAAGAAGGGTCTACCAAATATAATGGGACAAAAGCTATCTTGTGGGGAACCAAGAACCAGAAAATTAGTAGGATATTTACTTTTCCCACACAAGACTTCAACATCTCTAACAATTCCCATTGGTGAAATAGTATCTCTATTCGCAAGTTTAATTGTGACATCAATATCTTCTATCTCAGCAGGTGCAATATCATGCATAATTTCTTTGTATAAGGAATGAGGTATTGCACTAGCACTAGCACCCATATCACATAAGCCATGATAACAATGATCTCCTATTTTAACAGAAATAATAGGCATGCCTACCACAGGTCTGGGTTTATCTTTAGCACAAGGTTTAGCAATTCTAGCAGTTTCATCACAGAAATAAATAACATGCCCATCAATATTATCAGACAAGAGATCTTTGACAATAGCAATATTAGGTTCAACTTTAATTTGCTCATGAGGTGTATAAATTTTAATATTGCTTTTACGAACCACAGTTGAATCTTTAGCATGATCCTTTATCCTAACAGGAAAAGGTGGTTTCTCAACATAAGAAGTAGGAACAATAGGATCATTATAAGTGACAATATTTTCTTCAACTTTAATAGGTGCAGCTACTTTTACTTCTATGGGAGGATGATATTCAAACCACTTCTTCTTGGGGAGATCAACATAAGTAGCAAAAGATTCACAGAAAGAAGCTACTATCTCAGAGTCAAGTCCAAATTTAGTGCTAAATTTACGGAATTCATCGGTATCCAAAAAAGATTTAACACAATCAAAACTAGGTGTCTTACCTGACTCCTTACCTTTGTCGAGGTCCCAATCTTCAGAGTTGCGTTTAATTATTTCCAATAAATCCCATTTGAATTCAATAGTCTTCATCATAAAAAAGCCAGCATAAGAAGTAACAAGCATTGTGCGATTGCTATCAGAAAGCTGAGCATAAATTTTTTTAATAATCATTTCTCTCGAGAGCTCATAATTGGGGCATGAATATAACATTGATTTAAGCCTTCCCTAGGCTTGAGCGATGCTTTCTTCTTCGCGAGGCCAGAAATTATATATATAATTGCGATCACGATGAACAAGATGCATAGGATAAAACTTCTGATGAAATTCCAATTTCAATCGTTTGTAATTCCAAGACCCCATATCATCACATAGCCTATACCATGTTGATGCATCTCCATTCAAAGATAAAGGGAAGACCTTCTTCTTAACAACATCTCCGGGTACACCTGCAAGCTTAAATAATCCACAAACTTCATCCACATATATTAGATGCTCATCAGGATGTTTTGTTCCATCTCCTAAAAAGGGATTAGCTAGCAGTTTTTCTATCATACCCGAAGAAATTTCAAAGCAGACATTTTCATTTTCAGTAGGTTCAGTAGGTTGAGGAGCAACTCTTTGCTCTACTGGTCGGGGTGAAGATATCCCAAACACGCCCCTCAGAGGATTACTTTCCATACTAACAAGTCACAGTAAATTTCAGCACACTATATAAATTTTTCCTTACCAAATTCCACCTACCAAAGGTGCTTCACTCCCCGGCAATGGCGCCATAAAAGAGTCTTTATGACCCACAAGTATAGGGGATCTATCGTAGTCCTTTCGATAAGTAAGAGTGTCGAACCCAACGAGGAGCAGAAGGAAATGATAAGCGGTTTCCAGCAAGGTATTCTCAGCAAGTACTAAAATAAGTGGTAACAGATAGTTTTGTGATAGGATAATTTGTAACGAGCAACAAGTAAGAAAAGTAAATAAAGTGCAGCAAGGTGGCCCAATCCTTTTTGTAGCAAAGGAAAAGCCTGGACAAACTCTTATATAGGGAAAAGCGCTCTCGAGGACACATGGGAATATCGCCAAGCTAGTTTTCATCATGCTCATATGATTCGCGTTCGGTACTTTGATAATTTTGTATGTGGGTGGACCGGTGCTTGGGTACTGTCCTTACTTGGACAAGCATCCCACTTATGATTAACCTCTATTGCAAGCATCTACAACTACACCAAAAGTATTAAGGTAAACCTAACCATAGCATGAAACATATGGATCCAAATCAGCCCCTTACGAAGCAACGCATAAACTAGGGTTTAAGCATCTGTCACTCGAGCAACCCATCATCTACTTATTACTTCCCAATGCCTTCCTCTAGGCCCAAATAATGGTGAAGTGTCATGTAGTCGACGTTCACATAACACCACTAGAGGAGAGACAACATACATCTCATCAAAATATCGAAAGAATACCAAATTCACATGACTACTAATAGCAAGACTTCTCCCATGTCCTCAGGAACAAACGTAACTACTCATAAAGCATAAACATGTTCATAATCAGAGGGGTATTAATATGCATATAGGATCTGAACATATGATCTTCCACCAAATAAACCAACTAGCATCAACTAAGGAGTAATTAACACTACTAGCAACCTACTAGCACAAATCCCGGACTTGGAGACAAGAATTGGATACAAGAGATGAACTAGGGTTTTGAGAGGAGATGGGGCTGATGAAGATGTTGATGGAGATTGCCCTCTCCTGATGAGAGGAGCGTTGGTGATGACGATGGCGGTGATTTTCCCCTCCGGGAGGGAAGTTTCCCCGGCAGAACAGCTCTATCGGAGCCCTAGATTGGTTCCGCCTCGTGGCGGCGGAGTTTCGTCCGAGAAGATGGCTTCTTATTTTTTCCCATGGAAAGACTTCATATAGCAGAAGATGGCCACCGGAGGGCCACCAGGGGGCCCACGAGGTAGGGGGCGCGCCCAGGGGGTAGGGCGCGCCCCCACCCTCGTGGGCAGGGTGTGGCCCCTGGTGAATCTCTTCCATTGAGTATTTTTTTATATATTATGTAAACATCTTCCATGAAGTTTTAGGACTTTTGGAGCTGTGTAGAATAGGTCTCTAATATTTGCTCCTTTTCCATCCCAGAATCCCAGATGCCGGCATTCTCCCTCTTCATGTAAGCCTTGTAAAATAAGAGAGAATAGGCATAAGTATTGTGACATGATATGTATTAACAGCCCATAATGCAATAAATATCGATATAAAAGCATGATGCAAAATGGACGTATCAATAGGCATCTTATAGGCAAACAAATTATCAAGGCAAGCAAAAACTAGCATATGGAAGGAAGTAGAAAGAAATAATAGCAATCTCAACATAATGAGAGGTAATTTAGTAACATGAAAATTTCTACAACCATATTTTCCTGTCTCATAATAATTACATGTAGGATCATAAGCAAATTCAACAATATAACTATCACAAAACATATTCTTAACATGATCCACATGTATGCAAAGTTGACACTCTTCCAAAATAGTGGGATTAACATTAACTAAAGTCATGACCTCTCCAAACCCACTTTTATCAAAAACTTCATAAGATTGAACATTCTCCAAATATGTGGGATCTAAAGTTGACACTCTTCCAAACCCACTTTCAATATTATTGCAAACATTATTATCAATCTCATATTCATCATGGGGCTTAAATAAATTTATAAGATCATAAGAAGAATCACCCCAATCATGATCATTGCAACAAATAGTAGACATAGCAAAACTAGCATCCCCAAGCTTGAGGTTTTGCATATCATTAACACAATTTTCATTAAGATAATTCATAATAACATCATTACAATCATGCTTTTCATCGAAGGTACTATCAAGTATGGGTGCAATAGCAATAATCTCATGTTTAACATAAGGAACTGTAGCAAATTCATCTTCATAAATATTGGCATCATGGCCACAAGAATAGCAAGCATCATGTTCATCAAGGGATATTTCAATCAAACCATCGGAATCATAATTATCTATAGATTCATGCATATCATTATTTTCTTCCAAAGCAGCGGTCATTCTTTCAATAAATTCTTTGACATAGACATTATGAGCATAGTTTTCACAACAATATTTAAGTATGTCAAAATTTTCAGATTCATAGAGAGTAATATCATAATTTTCAATCAAAGAAGCAACTTCATAAGCACCCTTAAAAGCAACAAATTCTTCAATTTGTTCGATATTGTAGTAACTATAAACACCCCTTGCATAAGAAGATAAGATTTCATTATTATTAAACTCACATAGGTAGGGGAGGTGTTTTTAGGGTTCTTAGAGCAACATGTAAAATCATAAATTTCACAAAGATTCCAAGCATAACATAGCAGTCTGTTTATTTGATCCCATAAGAGTCTCCCTTCTCAGACAAACGGCGACACACAAAATGAGCATGCTCATCTAAAGATTTCCCAACAACTAGGCTAGTTGGGGTTTCAGTACGAGCGCATAAGGTTCGAAGATGATCCAAGTAGAACACTTTAAGGTGATCCATATCAATAGATTTTTAGCAAGAAAAGATGCAAGCAAATAGAAGGCACATGGCAACACAAGCAAATAAAAGATCTGATGAGAAAACGGTGAACGAAAAAGAGGGGCGAATAAAACGACAAATTTTTTTGAAGTGGGGGAGAGGAAAACGAGAGGCAAATGGCAAATAATGTAATGCGAGGGAAAGAGTTTATGATGGGTACTTGGTACGTCTTGACTTGGTGTAGATCTCCCCGGCAACGGCGCCAGAAATTCTTCTTGCTAACTCTTGAGCATGCGTTGGTTTTCCCTTGAAGAGGAAAGGGTGATGCAGCAAAGTAGCATAAGTATTTCCCTTAGTTTTTGAGAACAAAGGTATCAATTCAGTAGGAGATAACATGCAAGTCACCTAGTACCTGCACAAACAATCAAGAACCGTGCAACCAACGCGATAAGGGGGTTGTCAATCCCTTCACGGTCACTCGCAAAAGTGAGATCTAACAAAGATAGTAAG
The DNA here is from genome assembly GCF_018294505.1 of Triticum aestivum. NCBI lineage: Eukaryota > Viridiplantae > Streptophyta > Magnoliopsida > Poales > Poaceae > Triticum > Triticum aestivum. Next base: position 455,388,517 of record NC_057794.1, read on the forward strand.
ATAAATATTTTTGGTATTTTTGTTCTATAGATTGGAAAGTAAAGATTGCAAAATAAAATAAATAGGAAACTAGAATTGTAGATCGGAAACTTATATGATGTAAAATAGAAGGTTATATGATGGAAAATAGACCCGGGGGCCATAGGTTTCACTAGTGGCTTCTCTCAAGATAGCATATACTATGGTGGGTGAACAAATTACTGCCGAGCATGTAGCGACCAGACCTCAAACAGTTTGATCTTTGTGCTCCGGTGTCATCCCTCGATCAGTAATGCTGACACCACACAGTACTCGGAGGATTTATAGCATAGTAGCAATCACACACTTATTACATCGAGTGTCTCAAAAGAGAACTTATTACAATAAATATGGCTTAAGGCCATCTAAAAACGATAACAGCCGAAGGCTTGGAAGATAAGTGAGTCCATCAACTCCAACGGCATCACTGAGTATAGAACCACGACCTAAACACTCCTTAATCATCGTCTGAAAAGTCTGCAACATTAACGTTGCAACCCGAAACGGGTCAGCACATGGAATATGCTGGCAATGTAACACATAGAGAGTAATGGAATGAAACAGCTATACTATATGCATATTTGGCTGGTGGAAAGCTCTATGGTTACAGTTTTGCGTAAAGACAATTTTCCCCTACTTCAAAAGAATAAATTTATTTAACTATCATGGTAGTTGTTAAACATTGAGAATGGTTGACAACATTCTCAATCCCTATTAAGCATCATCATTAAACATAACCCAACAAAATTAATTTAGAGTAACATGTTGAGATTCACATGAAAATCCAAGTACTAGATACTCAAGATGTCCATAACCGGGGACACGGCTAACCATGATTAGTTTATTACACTCTGCAGAGGTTTGCGCACTTTTCCCCACAAGACTCGATCGCCTCCGTTTGGTTTCTCGCACTACATGGTGTTTGAGAAGACGGATGACCGAGACATAGTCTTTCAGAAGCGCTAGCACCTTACGATCGGGTAGACCGTACCACCTACATCCCCTACATCTGCTAGTCTACCACTGTAAGAGTTCGCACAACTTAGTCAACTATGCTAGAGCCCATAATAGCTTGTGGCTGCACACGGAAGTTTCTAGTATGAATAGCCTCATGATCCCTTTGAGCCTGGGTGGCGGTCCAAAAGAAAACAGGCAAGTCCTGGAATACCCAGGTGCCTCAATCCACCCAGATGTGTGTTTAAGTTGCCACCTTAGATAAACCATTAATTAACAATCTCACATCTGTCATGGATATCACTCACCCAATCCACGTCTACTAGCATAGCATGGCATAATAAGCAAACGTAGAAGTAACTCCCAAAGGTTTGATAATAAACAGGTAATAGGTACTACCTCATCTACTTCCCATCCCACAATTTAACTAGATCCTAATCATGCAATGTGTGAGGATTGATCTAATGCAATAAAACTGGGTAGTAGCAAAGGTATGATCAAAGTGTTACTTGCCTTGATGATGATCCGCGAAACCTAACGATTCGAAGTAACAGGCGGCGCACTCCTAGTATTCTATCGCAGACAAACAAACAAGCATACAATAAGTACTCATCTAATGCATAGGTAAAACTCAGATAAGAGATCTAACCAGAAGGTTCAACTTAAGAACTCCGGTTGGCAAAAAGAATCAAATTGAACGAAGCAACGAAATTCAAACGGTGAAAGAAAACAACTTCGTTCTAGTAATCTGGATCTAGGGAACATTTTACAGTAGCAAAATCTTGTTTAAGTTGGTTAAACGGATAGAGGGTTTCGAGACGAAACTCTAGGCGCTTGAATCGCCTGATTCCGATAAACGAGCGAAAAGTTACACTAAAACGAAAATCGGATCAGGAATAGCGATCAGAAAAATCGCGGATTTAATCCGAGAAAAAGAAAAACGACGAACGCTCGCTAGAACGAACGAACGGACGAACGCTCGCTATTTAAATAAACCGGAAAAACCGATCTATTTAAAAAACTGAATCTAAAAAAACAGACGAAAACCATTTTTTTTTTAAAAACGTTGGCACGGAAGTCGAGGCAGCGGCGGCGAACCTCGGCGGCGGCGGCGAACCTCGGCGGCGGCGGCGACGGCGGCGCGGGCGGCGGGCGGCGGCGGCGACTGGGGCGATGGCAGCGGCGGCGGCTGGGCTAGGGTTTCCCCCGGGTGGGCTACCCCGGCTTATAAAGGCCCCCCCTCGGGCCGGAGTCCTAGTCGGATACGGCCCGTAGGTCGGTTCGTTTTTTTTTTAATTATTCCGCTCGGAAGAAAAATAAAAAGAAATACTAAACGGACTCCAAAATTCTGAAATAAATTTTCATGGGCTTCTAAAATCAAGCCGCAAAAGGTGAACATTTATTTGGGACCTAAATGCAATTTTGAAAAACGCACATTTTTCCTAAATTCAAATAAAACACCGAGAAACTCTGAAATAAAATTTTATTTGATTTTATTATTAAATCCTCAATATTTCTTTATTTTGGGAAAGTCATTTTATTCCCTCTCTCATATTTTTGTAATAGAAATAATTGATGATAAAATAAATAAAATCAAATGATCCTATTCTCAAAATTTGAGAAAACTCAAATATGGAAATAATGAATTCCCCAACTCTCTCCGTGGGTCCTTGAGTTGCCTAGAAATTCTAGGATCAAAACCAAACGCAAATAAAATATGATATGCAATGATGATCTAATGTATAACATTCCAAATTGAAAATTTGGGATGTTACAAACCTACCCCCCTTAAGATGAATCTCGCCCTCGAGATTCGGGTTGGCTAGAAAATAGGTGAGGGTGGTCTTTGAGCAAATCTTCCTCTCGTTCCCAGGTGGCTTCATCCTCTGTGTGGTGGCTCCACTAAACTTTGCAAAAATTGATAACCTTGTCGCGGGTAACTCGGCTGGCAAACTCGAGGATCTTAATTGGTTTCTCTTCATAGGTCAAATCATTATCCAACTGAATAGTTTCCAATGGCACTGTGTCTCTCAAGGGTATGTCAGCCATCTCTGCATTCTTTAACTGAGAAATGTGGAACACATCATGAACTCCTGACAATCCTTTGGGCAATTTCAACTTGTAGGCCACTTCTCCCATACGCTCCAAAACTCGATATGGTCCTACGAATCGCGGCGCTAACTTCCCTTTAACTCCAAAACGCTTTGTTCCCCAAAGTGGAGATACTCGAAGATAAGCTCTATCTCCCACTTCGTAAACTGTCTCCTTACGTTTAGAATCTGCATAACTCTTCTGCCTGGACTGGCCTACCTTGAGCCTATTGCGAATCAACTTCACCTTCTATTCAGACTCTTTAATCAAGTCAGGTCCAAACAACTGGCAGTCTCCTACTTCATCCCATGATAACAGTGTCCTGCACCTCCTTTCGTACAAAGCTTTGAAAGGGCCATCTTCAAACTAGTTGGGTAACTGTTGTTGTAAGAGAACTCTGCATATGGAAAATTATCGTCCCAACTAGATCCGTAATCTAGCGCACAAGCTCTCAGCATATCCTCCAAAATCTGATTGACTCTCTCGGTCTGTCCATCTGTCTGTGGATGAAAAGCTGTACTGAATTCTAGCCTGGTTCCCAAAGTTTCGTGCAACTGCTTCCAGAACTTTGAGGTAAACTGGGTTCCTCTGTCTGATACGATACTCCTTGGAACTCCATGCAGACATACGATCCTGGTCATGTATATCTTTGCCAACTTAGCACTGGTGTAAGTGGTCTTTACTGGGATGAAATGAGCTACTTTCGTCAATCGATCGACTACAACCCAAATCGAGTCATAGCCTGAATGAGTCCTGGGCAATCCCGTGATAAAATCCATGCCTACCTTATCCCACTTCCATTCGGGTATCAGCAATGGTTGTAACAATCCTGCTGGCTTCTGATGCTCCGCCTTTACTCTCTGACATACATCACAAACTGCTACATACTCCGCAATATCCTTCTTCATTCCGGTCCACCAGAAAATATCCTTCAAATCCAAATACATCTTGGTATTTCCTGGGTGAATTGTATATGGTGAATCGTGTGCCTCTTGCAGTATCAACTTCCTAATCTTCGGGTCATTGGGCACATAAACGCGGTCTTCAAACCATAGGGTGTCATGCTCATCCACACGAAATCCTTTAGCTTTTCCTTTGCTCAGTTTCTCCTTTATAGCGGCAATCTCTTTGTCAGTATTCTGAGCTTCTCTGATTCTATCCATCAAAGTCGACTGAATCTCCAATGCTGCTACGTAGCCTCTCGGAACTATTTCCAAACATAGTTCACGAAGATTTTCTGCTAACTCCTTGGGTATTTCTCCCATCATTAATGTATTGGCATGGCTCTTAAGGATTAATGCGTCAGCTATTACATTAGCCTTTCCGGGGTGATAATGCAGTTTCATATCATAATCCTTGATAAGCTCCAACCATCTCCTTTGTCTGAGGTTTAACTCCTTCTGTGTGAAAATGTACTTCAAACTCTTATGATCCATGTACACCTCACAATGATTCCCAATGAGAAAATGTCTCCATGTTTTCAAAGCATGCACTACGGCTGCTAACTCCAAATCATGCGTGGCATAATTCAACTCATGAGGCTTCAGTTGTCTTGAGGCATATGAAACAACTCTCCCTTCCTGCATAAGCACTACTCCAAGTCCTCGACGTGAAGCGTCGCAATACACCTCATAATCCTTGGTCTGGTCTGGCAAAATCAACACTGGTGAGGTAACCAAGCGTTTCTTCAATTCCTGGAAACTAGCCTCACATTCCTCTGTCCATATGAACTTGGTATCTTTCTTCAACAACTCAGTAATAGGCTTCGCAATCTTTGAGAAATTCTCTATAAATCTCCGGTAGTATCCTGTGAGTCCAAGAAAACTCCGGATCTCTCCAACTGTTGTTGGGACTTCCCACTTGGTCACGGTTTCAACTTTGGCGGGATCTACTGCTATACCTTCTCCAGATATAACGTGTCCGAGAAATCCTACTTCCTTCAACCAAAACTCACATTCGCTGAACTTGGCATATAATTGATGTTCTCTGAGCTTTCCAAGTACCAAATGCAAATGCTCCTTATGCTCCTCTTCATTCTTCGAGTAAACCAGGATATCATCAATGAACACTACGACGAACTTATCCAAAAACTCCATAAATACTTTGTTCATCATGTTCATAAAATAGGCAGGTGCGTTAGTCAGACCAAATGACATAACGGTATACTCATACAGCCCATACCTGGTGGTAAAAGCTGTCTTCGGAATATCCTGTTCTCGAATCTTCAACTGGTGGTATCCTGATCGCACATCGATCTTGGAAAATACCTTAGCTCCTTGCAATCGATCAAACAGATCATTGATCATTGGTAGTGGGTACTTGTTCTTGATCGTTACTTCATTCAATCCTCGATAATCAACAACCATCCTTAACGATCCATCCTTCTTTTCCACTAGAAGTACTGGTGATCCCCAAGGTGAAGAACTTGGGCGAATATATCCCTTATCCAGTAACTCCTTAATCTGCTTCTTAATTTCCACCAAATCCTTTGCTGGCATCCTATACGGTCTCTTTGATATTGGCCCTGTGCCTGGCAATAGCTCAATCAAAAACTCAATATCTCTATCCGGTGGCATGCCTGGCAACTCTTCTGGAAATACTTCAGGGAAATCCCTTACCACTGGTACTTCCTCCTGCACAACTCCTGTTAAGCAATTTACTTGAGTCCTCTTTGGCACATGCCGGGATACATACTTGATCCTTCTCCCTTCTGGGGTGGTAAGCAAAATTGACTTACTAGCACATTCAATATTCCCTTCATACTTTGATAACCAATCGATGCCTAATATCACATCCAATCCTTGAGATTCCAATACTATTAGGTCTGAGGGAAAAACATAGTTACCAATCCTTAATGGCAACCGATCACACTATAGACTAGCCACATACTCTGCTCCTGGCGAGGTTACTAACATGGGTGACCTAAGGGCTTGGGTTGATAGGTTATACTTATCCACAAATCCCCTTGAGATGTAGGAATGCGATGCACCAGTATCAAAAAGAACGAGTGCAGTAAATGACTTAACCAAAAACTTACCTATTACTGCATCGGGCTGAGCTTCAACCTCCTCCACGCTAACGTGGTTCACCTGTCCCCTGTTGAAAGGGTTTGGCTTCTTCCCAGAACTTCCGTTGCCATTTTGGCCTTTAGGACATTCATTGGCATAATGTCTGGTCTTCTGACACTTAAAACAAGTGACTTGGCTTAGGTCCTTCTTGACTGGGGTTGAGGGGTTGGTGCGGGTCTGGCCGTTGCTTCCTCCATAGCCATTACCATTCTTGGTGCCATTGTGATTGTGCGAGCTACCTCCTCCATGGGTATGCTGAAAATGTCCTCCTGGTCTAGGGGTAAAATGTGGCTTCTGCTGAGCTCCTGAATTGTACTTTCCTTGTCCATACTTCCTCTTGCGGTTCTCAATCTGCTGTTGCTTCCCTTCAATCATAAGAGCATGATCTACCAACTCCTGGTAGTTGTTGAAGGTTGCTACCATCAACTGCATGCTCAACTCATCATTCAGTCCTTCCAGAAACTTCTCCTGCTTTGCTGCATCCATAGCGACGTCATCTGGGGCATAACGTGCTAGCTTACTAAATTCCTCCACACACTGGCCAACTGTCCGTCCTCCTTGGCGCAAGTTGCGAAACTCACGCTTCTTCATGGCCATAGCTCCTGCTGAAACATGTGCAGTACGAAAAGCCTGCTGAAACTGGTCCCATGTGACAGCGTCGACAGGCAAAGTGGCTGTGAAATTCTCCCACCATGATGCTGCGGGTCCTTCTAGATGATGTGCGGCAAACTTCACCTTCTCCGCATCTGTGCATCCTGCTGTGGTCAACTCTCTAGCTGTCTTGCGGAGCCAATCATCTGCTACTATCGGCTCAGTGCTACTGGAAAACACCGGCGGATTCAGCCTAAGAAAACGGGCTAAGTGGTCAACAGGTGGTGGTGGTGGTGGGTTGTTGTTGTTGTTCCCATGATTCTGATTCTGGACTAGCAACTGCATCAATGTGTTCTGCTGCTGGATCAACTGGGTGAGCTCCAGTGGAAAGGTAAATCCGGGGTCACGTCTCGGAGGCATCTGAGGGTTTAGAAAAGATGAGATATAAGAATAGAGGGGGTCTAAAGAGAAAATTCTACCCATATGCACATGAGGCAAAAACAAACAATTCACTTCAATCAATCAAACAGAGGCATACAATCGATCTATCTATCGCAAAAGTGCTAGGACTACTATATTTACATGGTGGACTACTACTACTGATGAGGTGGTCTACTAGAAATATTCTTCGGTTGCAGACTCCATGATATCTGCTCCAGCTTCATCAACATAGTCATCATCGCTACTATCTGCTTCCGAGTCGGTGCCGTCAATGATGATGTAGTCTTCCGGGCTAATCTCCTGGGGTTCTTCGTCTTCATCTACTGGCGTAGGGACTCCCATAGATATTCCAATCTTCTTGATCAGGTCGTCATTCTTCTCCACCAATACTTCAATTTCCTCTTCATAATCTTCACGTGTAGCCTTGAGTTCTTCCTCCAGTTCCTTGATTCTAGTCTTAGCCTTCTTCAAATCTATCATGTCGGCGCACATCTGGTTCTCCTGTAATCGAATGTGCTGATTTAACTCCTGGATAAAAGCTGCGATTGACCTATCCTTCCTAGTGCTGATCATCTCCTAGTGCTCATCTCGGCGCCCACAAATCTGGTAGATAGTATCCTTGAGATCCTTGTGGTAGACTTCTCCAATGCGTCCCATGGCGATGTAAGCTGCCATGCTCTTTCCTAGACTCCAAGTTGGTGCATCAAAAGAAAACTCTATGGGCTCAGTGACTGGCATGAACGTCCTTCCTGGAACTTGAACTTGAATCATCCAGCGCTCTTCTTCAGGTAAACTGGCGTTGTAGGTTCCCGTGAAGCTAGGTACTCCTATATTCAGGTATCTAGTGACTTCCTTCAAGTGTCGTCCAAAGGGTGTATCTTCATCCGGTTGTGTGAACTTGTTCCTTGCATCCGCCATCCTAAAGAGCAGAAAAGATGAGGGGTCAGAAGAGAAGAGAGTGGATAGTGATCTAGGTCTTTTGCTTAATGGTCGTGTCCTACAGTCAGCGTGTGCTCTGATACCATCTCTGTAGCGACCAGACCTTAAACAGTCTGATCTCTGTGCTCTGGTGTCATCCCTGGATCAGTAATGCTGACACCACAGTACTCGAAGGATTTATAGTAGAGTAGCAATCACACACTTATTACATTGAGTGTCTCAAAAGAGAACTTATTACAATAAATATGGCTTAAGGCCATCTAATAATGATAACAGCGGAAGGCTTGGAAGATAAGTGAGTCCATCAACTCCAACGGCATCACTGAGTATAGAACCACGACCTAAACACTCCTTAATCATCGTCTGAAAAGTCTGCAGCATTAACATTGCAGCCCGAAACGGGTCAGCACATGGAATATGCTGGCAATGTAACACATAGAGAGTAATGGAATGAAACAGTTATACTATATGCATATTTGGCTGGTGGAAAGCTCTATGGTTACAGTTTTGCGTAAAGCCAATTTTTCCCTACTTCAAAAGAATAAATTTATTTAACTATCATGTTAGTTGTTAAACATTGAGAATGGTTGACAGCATTCTCCATCCCAATTAAGCATCATCATTAAACATAACCCAACAAAATTAATTTAGAGTAACATGTTGAGATTCACATGAAAATCCAAGTACTAGATACTCAAGATGTCCATAACTGGGGACACGGCTAACCATGATTAGTTTATTACACTCTGCAGAGGTTTGCGCACTTTTCCCCACAAGACTCGATCGCCTCCGTTTGGTTTCTCGCACTACATGGTGTTTGAGAAGACGGATGACCGAGACATAGTCTTTCAGAAGCGCTAGCACCTTACGATCGGGTAGACCGTACCACCTACATCCCCTACATCTGCTAGTCTACCATTGTAAGAGTTCGCACAACTTAGTCAACTATGCTAGAGCCATAATAGCTTGTGGCTGCACATGGAAGTTTCTAGTATGAATAGCCTCATGATCCCTTTGAGCCTGGGTGGCGGTCCAAAAGAAAATAGGCAAGTCCTGGAATACCCAGGTGCCTCAATCCACCCAGATGTGTGTTTAAGTTGCCACCTTAGATAAACCATTAATTAACAATCTCACATCTGTCATGGATATCACTCACCCAATCCACGTCTACTAGCATAGCATGGCATAATAAGCAAACGTAGAAGTAACTCCCAAAGGTTTGATAATAAACAGGTAATAGGTACTACCTCATCTACTTCCCATCCCACAATTTAATTAGATCCTAATCATGCAATGTGTGCGGATTGATCTAATGCAATAAAACTGGGTAGTAGAAAAGGTATGATCAAAGTGTTACTTGCCTTGATGATGATCCGCGAAACCTAACGATTCAAAGTAACAGGCGACGCACTCCTGGTATTCTATCGCAGACAAACAAACAAGTATACAATAAGTACTCATCTAATGCACAGGTAAAACTCAGATAAGAGATCTAACCAGAAGGTTCAACTTAAGAACTCCGGTTGGCAAAAAGAATCAAATCGAACGAAGCAACGAAAGTCAAACGGCGAAAGAAAACAACTTCGTTCTAGTAATCTGGATCTAGGGCAAATTTTACAGTAGCAAAATCTTGTTTAAGTTGGTTAAACGGATAGAGGGTTTCGAGACGAAACTCTAGGCGCTTGAATCGCCTGATTCCGATAAACGAGCGAAAAGTTACACTAAAACGAAAATCGGGTCAGGAATCGCGATCAGAAAAATCGCGGATTTAATCCGAGAAAAAGAAAAATGACGAATGCTCGCTAGAACGAACGAACGGACGAACGCTTGCTATTTAAATAAACCGGAAAAAACAATCTATTTAAAAAAACCGAATCTAAAAAACACCGACCAAAACTGATTTTTTTTTTAAGACGAGGCGGCGGCGGCGAACCTCGGCAGCGGCGGCGGTGTCCGGCGCGGGCGGCGGGCGGCGGCGGCGGCGGAAGTAGCGACTGGGCCGGCGGCGGTGACAGCTGGGCTAGGGTTTCCCCCGGGTGGGCTGCCCCGGCTTATAAAGGCCCCCCCCTCGGGCCGGAGTCCTAGTCGGAAACGGCCCGTAGGTCGGTTCATTTTTTTTAATTATTCCGTTCGGAAGAAAAATAAAAATAAATACTAAACGGACTCCAAAATTCCGAAATAAATTTTCACGGGCTTCTAAAATCAAGCCGCACAAGGTGAACATTTATTTGGGACCTAAATGCAATTTTGAAAAATGCACATTTTTCCTAAATTCAAATAAAACACCGAAAAACTCCGAAATAAAATCTTATTTGATTTTATTATTAAATCCTCAATATTTCTTTATTTTGGGAAAGTCATTTTATTCCCACTCTCATATTTTTGTAATAGAAATAATTGATGATAAAATAAATAAAATCAAATGATCCTATTCTCAAAATTTGAAAAAACTCAAATATGAAAATAATGAATTCCCCAACTCTCTCCGTGGGTCCTTGAGTTGCGTAGAAATTTTAGGATCAAAACCAAACGCAAATAAAATATGATATGCAATGATGATCTAATGTATAACATTCCAAATTAAAAATTTGGGATGTTACAGAGCAATTGATAGAAGAGCGTATAGCTATGAGAATATCTAGGCAATGATCATGAATATAGGCATCACGTCCATGTCAAGTAGACCGAAACGATTCTGCATCTACTACTATTACTCCACACATCGACCGCTATGCAGTATGCATCTAGAGTATTAAGTTCATAAGAACAGAGTAATGCATTAAGCAAGATCACATGATGTTGAGGGATAAACTCAGGCAATATGATATGAACCCCATCTTTTTATCCTCGATGGCAACAATACAATACAAGCCTTGCTACCCCGACTATCACTGGGAAAGGACACCGCAAGATTGAACCCAAAGCTAACCACTTCTCCCATTGCAAGAAAGATCAATGTACTAGGCCAAACTAAACCGATAATTCAAAGAGACTTGCAAAGATATCAATCATGCATATAAGAATTCAGACAAGAACCAAATATTATTCATAGATAAACTTGATCATAAATCCACAATTCATCGGATCTCGGCAAACACACCGCAACAGAGTATTACATCAAATAGATCTCCAAGAACATCGAGGAGTACTTTGTATTGAGAACCAAAGAGAGAGAATAAGCCATCTAGCTAATAACTATGGACCCGAAGGTCTATGGTAAACTACTCACACATCATCGGAGAGGCGATGGTGTTGATGTAGAAGCCCTACATGATCGATTCCCCCTCCGGCAGATTGCCGGAAAAGGCCCAAGATGGGACTCACGGGTTCAGAAGGTTGCGGCGGTGGAAAAGTGGTTTCGTGGCTCTTGCTAATCTTTTTAAGGTATAATAGTATATATAGGCAAAAGAAGTACGTCGGTGGAGCTCCGTGGGGCCCACGAGGGTGGGGGGCGCGCCTACCCCCCTAGGCGCGCCCTCCTGCCTCGTGGCCGCCTCGTGGAGTTCCAGACTTCAACTCCAAGTCTTCTAGATTGCTTTCATTCCAAGAAAGATCATCGCGAAGGTTTCATTCCATTTGGTATTCCTTTTCTGCAAAACACTGAAATAGGCAAAAAAAGAAACTTGCACTGGGCCTTCGGTTAATAGGTTAGTCCCAAAAATAATATAAAAGAGCATATTAAAGCCCATTAAACATCCAAAATAGATAATATAATAGCATGGAACAATCAAAAATTATAGATACGTTGGAGACATATCAAGCGATAAAATACCAATTCATTTTGTAGGAGATTAATATACAAATTTCCCAGGTCGTCCTAATTTTTCAGAGTTTTTGGAGTTACAGAAGTATTTGAAATATCGAGATTGCTACAAACTGTTCTGTTTTTGACAGATTATGTTTTCTTTGCGTTGTGTGCTTGTTTGGATGATTCTATGGTTTTCTTTGATGAGTTTTTGTCATAGAAAAGTTGGAATATAGTAGATATAATGCAAGAACAAAATATGAATTGGTTTGGTACAACACTTATAGTAGTGATTTGCTTTCTTATACTAACGGATCTGACGAAGGTTTTGTTGAGTTTTGTGTGATTGAAGTTTTCAAGTTTTGGGTTATCTTACGATGGATGAAGGAATAATGAGTAATAAGAGCCTAAGCTTGGAGATGCCCCGGCACCCCAAGCTATTATCCAAAGAGATCAAGCAACTAAGCTTGGGGATGCCCCGAGTGGCATCCCCTCTTTCTTCTAACGACCATCGGTATTTTACTAGAAGCTATATTTTTATTCGTCACATACTATGTGTTTTGCTTGGAGCGTCTTGTATGATATGAGTATTTGCTTATTTTTTTTTGTGTTTTAAGTCTTGATCCCTTGCTGGACACACCTATTTTAGAGAGCCAAAATTATTCCATGACTTGTTAGAATTGCTCTCTATGCTTCACTTAAATTTTTACGAGCTATGGATTTGCTCTAGTGCTTCACTTATATCTTTTTTAGCATGGTGTGCTTTAGTGTTTTTGAAGAAATGCTCTCTTTCTTCACTTAGAATTATTTGAGAGTTAGTAAATTTTCAAGAAATTCTCTCTTACTTCACTTAAATTAATTTGAGAGAAAGAAATATTATGCTCATGATCTTCACTTATATTTGTTTGAGCTTATCAAAAGCAACACATGAAAATAAGTCCCAAAGTGATAGATATCCAAGAAGGATATAATAAAAACTTTCATGAAGATCATTGGACAAAATAAACTTGATTCTTAGTCATAGTTTTGAGATATGATGATGTGATATGTGAGTCATCTTGATGAGTAATTATCTTTAGTAAGAATATTGATGTTAAGGTTTGTGATTCCCTATGCAAACATGGAAGTCAATAGTCATGCAATGAAATTATATCCTACTTGTGGTGCATTATTTGATGTTAATTATGCTTAATGCTCGCTTATGATATTATTCTTTTCTTGGTTAGTCGCTGCTCAATCTTTTGCTAGCCTTCATTTTGCACTAAGTGTGATCACTACTTGTGCATCCAAAACCCTTAAAACTAGTTTTGACACATGAGTCCACTATATCTATCTATATGCGGTACTCTTTTTCTGTTCTAAGTAAATTTTTATGTGCCGTCTCTAATATTCAAAATAAATTTCTCTTTTGTGTGCTTGTACCACTCGCGAGGCGGTGAGGGTTGGCTAACATTTTCCATGCTAGATGTGTTATTCTCATGATGAGTGTTTATTCACTTGTCATTGAACAAGAGTAAGGCAAAGGTATTAGGGATGCCCAGTCTCGAAATGAAAAAGAATTTACTTTATGTTGTCAAAGGTATTGGATACGGTTAGCCATGGAAAGTGAAAGTATGGTGGAAAAAGGAATAAACTTTAATTTCTATTCAAGAACCGCCTATGATATATCTAGCATGGAAAGTGTTGGGAACTCTAAGTCATTTTCGTTGGAGGGAAAAGTATGCCTCTCAAAATGTTTTTATCTCTCAATTTTTGCTTTGAGCTCTAGCACCTCCACAAATCCCTACTTCCATCTGCGAAGGGTGTTTCTTTTACTTTGTGCAATTTTTATTTTTGAATTTGATTCTCCATCTTCTCTTATAAAAGCACCAACAAGGAGGCACTATGATCGTACTTGAGCATTGGGTGTAGTTAATATGCGAGTGTGTATCATGAATGGATCAATGATTGAGCATGATGGGCTAGGGATAGCTTATTTTAGCGTTGATAGTTCCAAAGACATGGTTGCTTGTTGATATGCTTGACTATTTAATTTATCATGTCAAAACTAGACTATTGCTTTGAACAATATAAAACTCCAAATGTCCATCCTATAAACAAAAGAATATGAGATGACATGTTAGGAAGCATTCCTCATCAAAAATTCTATTTTTATCATTTACCTACTCAAGGTCGAGCAGGAATTAAGCTTGGGAATGTTGATACATCTCAAATGTATCTATAATTTTTTATTGTTCCATGCTGTTATATTATCAATCTTGGATGTTTTATAATCATTTTATATCAGTTTTGGTACTAACCTATTGACATAGTGCCAAGTGTGATTTGATGTTTTTTGCATGTTTTTTACATCGCAGATAATCAATACCAAACAAAGTCCAAACGCAGCGAAACATTTTGTCGATTTTTTGGAACAGAAGACAACCAATGGGCCGAAGAAGCACCTGGAGGCTGCTCCGAGGGAAGCACAACCCACCAGGGCGCGCCTGGAGGCCCAGGCGCGCCCTGGTGGGTTGTGCCCACCTCAGGTGCCCCCGGGCCACCTTTTTACTCTATAAATATCCCAATATTGTAGAAACCCTTGGGGAGTCGACGAAAATCAATTCCAGCCGCTGCAGAGTCCAGAACCACCAGATCCAATCTAGAAACCATCACGGAGGGGTTCACCACTTCCATTGGTGCCTCTCCTATGATGGGTGCGTAGTTCTTTGTAGACCTTTGGGTCCATAGTTAGTAGCTAGATGGCTTCCTCTCTCTCGTTTGATTCTCAATACAATGGTCTCTTGGAGATCCATATGATGTAACTCTTTTGCAGTGTGTTTGTTGGGATCCGATGAACTTTAAGTTTACGATCAGATCTATCTCTTTTTATCCATGAAAGTTATTTGAGTTTATTTGATCTCCTATATGCATGATTGATTATAGCCTCGTATTTCTTCTCTGATATTTGGGTTTTGTTTGGCCAACTAGATCTATTTATCTTGCAATGGGAAGAGGTGCTTTGTAGTGGGTTCGATCTTACGGTGCTTGATCCCAGTGACAGAAGGGGAACCGACGCGTATGTATCGTTGCTACTAAGGATAAAACGATGGGGTCTATTTCTAAATAAATAGATCTTGTCTACATAATGTCATCATTCTTATTGCATTACTCCATTTCTCCATGAACTTAATACACTAGATGCATGCTGGATAGCAATCGATGTGTGGAGTAATAGTAGTAGATGCAGGCAGGAGTCGGTCTACTAATCTTGGAGATGATGCCTATGTAATGATCATTGCTTGGATATCGTCATGATTATTTGAAGTTCAATCAATTGCCCAACAGTATTTGTTTACACATCGTTTGCTATTTTTCTCGAGAGAAGCCATTAGTGAAACCTACGGCCCCCTGGTCTCTTTCTCATATTATTTGCCTTTGCGATCTATTTTATTTTCCCTTTTATTTTTGGAACTATTAAAGCCAAAAATACAAAAATACCTTGCTGCAATTTATTATTATTTATTTTATTTGGCATTCGATCTATCAATCTACTACAATTTATTCAAGTCTGTTTGCCAATTTCTGGCGTTGTTACCCAAAAGGGATTGACAACCCCTTTCATACGTCGGGTTGTGATATGTCTCCAACGTATCTATAATTTTTGATTGTTCCATGCTATTATATTATCTATTTTGG
Source organism: Triticum aestivum (assembly GCF_018294505.1). Taxonomy (NCBI): domain Eukaryota; kingdom Viridiplantae; phylum Streptophyta; class Magnoliopsida; order Poales; family Poaceae; genus Triticum; species Triticum aestivum. Next base: position 455,404,042 of record NC_057794.1, read on the forward strand.
ATTTTTAATGGGATTTAATATACCTTTTTGTATTATTTTTGGGACTAACCAACTAACCAAAGGTCTAGTGCAAATTGCTGTATTTATGCCTATTTCAGTGCTTTGTAGAAAAGGAATATCAAACGGAATGAAACCTTCGGGAGAGTTAATTTTGGAACAAACGCAATCCAGGAGACTTGGAGTGGATGTCAAGGAAGAAACAAGGCGGCACGAGGTAGGAGGGCACGCCTAGGGGGGCAGGCGCGCCCCCACCCTCGTGGGCCCCTCGTGGCTCCGCCGACCTACTTCTTTCACCTATATATACTCATATACCCTGAAAACATCCGAGAGCACCATGAAACCCTATTTCCACCACCGCAACCTTCTATACCCGTGAGATCCCATCTTGGGGCCTTTTCCGGCGCTCCGCTGGAGGGGGAATCGATCACGGAGGGCTTCTACATCAACACCATAGCCTCTCCGATGATGTGTGAGTAGTTTACCGCAGACCTTCGGGTCCATAGTTATTAGCTAGATGGCTTCTTCTCTCTCTTTGGATCTCAATACAAAGTTCTCCTCGATTCTCTTAGAGATCTATTCGATGTAATTCTTTTTGCGGTGTGTTTGTTGAGATCCGATGAATTGTGGGTTTATGATCAAGATTATCTATGAACAATATTTGATTCTTCTCTGAATTCTTTTATGCATGATTTAATATCTCTGCAACTCTCTTCGAATTATCAGTTTGGTCTGGCCTACTAGATTGATCTTTTTAGCGGTGCCCTTTCCCAGTGACAGCAGGGGCAACAAGGCATGTATTGTATTGTTGCCATCAAGGATAAAAAGATGGGGTTTATATCATATATCTTGAGTTTATCCCTCTACATCATGTCATCTTGCCTAATGCGTTACTCTGTTCTTATGAACTTAATATTCTAGATGCATGTTGGATAGCGGTTGATGTGTGGAGTAATAGTAGTAGACGCAGAATCGTTTCGGTCTAATTGACGCGGACGTGATGTCTATATACATGATCATGCCTAGATATTCTCATAACTATGCACTTTTCTATAGTTGCTCGACAGTAATTTGTTCACCCACCATAGAATTTGCTATCTTGAGAGAAGCCACTAGTGAAACCTATGGCCCCCAGGTCTATTTTCCATTATATTATTTTCCTATCAACTTGCTATTTCTATAGTTGTTTATTTTGCAATCTTTATTTTCCAATATATACAACAAAAATACCAAAAATATTTATCTTATTATCTCTATCAGATCTCACTTTCGTAAGTGACCGTGAAGGGATTGACAACCCCTTTATCGTGTTGGTTGCGAGGTTCTTGTTTGTTTGTGCAGGTACTAGGGACTTGCGTGTTACCTCCTACTGGATTGATACCTTGGTTCTCAAAAACTAAGGGAAATACTTACGCTACTTTGCTACATCGCCCTTTCCTCTTCAAGGGAAAACTAACGCATACTCAGGAGGTAGCAGGTTGCGAGTATTTGTTATTTGTGTGCAGGTGCTGTTTACGTATTGTTGCTTGGTTCTCCTACTGGTTCGATAACCTTGGCTTCATCCTGAGGGAATTGTTGGGGAATGCAGTATTTCAAAAAAAATCATACGATCACGCAAGATCTATCTAGGAGATGCATAGCAATGAGAGGGGACAGTGTGTCTACGTACCCTCGTAGACCGAAAGCGGAAGCGTTGAATAATGCGGTTGATGTAGTCAAACGTCTTTGCAATCCAACCGATCAAGTACCAAACTCATGACACCTCCGCGATCTGCACACGTTCAGCTCAGTGACGTCCCTCGAACTCTAGATCCAGCTGAGGCCGAGGGAGAGTTTTGTCAGCACGACGGTGTGTTGACGGTGATGATGAAGTTACCGACGCAGGGCTTCGCCTAAGCACTACGACAATATGGCCGAGGATGAAATCTATGGAGGGGGGCACCGCACATGGCTAAGAAATCAACTTGTGTGTCTATGGGGTGCCCCCTCCTCTGTATATAAAGGAGGGGAGGAGGAGGAGGGCCGGCCTCAAGGGGCGCGCCCAAAGGGAAGATTCCTACTCCTAGTAGGAGTAGGTTTCCCCCTTTCCTAGTCCAAGTAGGAGAAGAAGGAAGGAGAGGGAGAGGGAGAAGGAACGAGGGGGGCACCGCCCCCTCCTAGTCCAATTCGGACCAGCCCATGGGGGGGGCGCGGACACCCCTTGAGGCCCTTCTATCCTTTCCCTTATGGCCCATTAAGGCCCACTACTTCCCCTAGTGAATTTCCGTAGCTCTCCCGTACTCCGAAAAATACCTGAATCACTCGGAACCTTTCCGATGTCCGAATATAGCCTTCCAATATATCGATCTTTACATCTTGACCATTTTGAGACTCCTCGTCACGTCCATGATCTGATCCGGGACTCCGAACAACCTTCGATACATCAAATCACATAACTCATAATACAAATCGTCATCGAACGTTAAGCATGCGGACCTTACGGGTTCGAGAATTGTGTAGACATGACTGAGACACATCTCCGGTCAATAACCAATAGCAGAACCTGGATTCTCATATTGGCTCCTACATATTCTATGAAGATCTTTATCGGTCAAACCGCATAACAACATACGTTGTTCCCTTTGTCAACAGTATGTTACTTGCCCGAGATTCGATCGTCAGTATCATCATACCTAGTTCAATCTCGTCATCGACAAGTCTCTTTACTCGTTCCGTAATGCATCATCCTGCAACTAACTCATTAGTCACATTGCTTGCAAGGCTTATAGTGATGTGCATTACCGAGAGGGCCCAAAGATACCTCTCCGACAATCGGAGTGACAAATCCTAATCTTGATCTATGCCAACTCAACAAACACCATTGGAGACACCTGTAGAGCATCTTTATAATCACTCAGTTACGTTGTGACATTTGATAGCACGCTAAGTGTTCCTCCGGTATTCGGGAGTTGCATAATCTCATAGTCATAGGAACATGTATAAGTCATGAAGAAAGCAATAACAATAAACTGAACGATCATAGTGCTAAGCTAACGGATGGGTCTAGTCCATCACATCATTCTCTAATGATGTGATCCCGTTCATCAAATGACAACACATGTCCATGGCTAGGAAACTTAACCATCTTTGATTAACGAGCTAGTCAAGTAGAGGCACAGTAGGGACACTCTGTTTGTCTATGTATTCACACATGCACTAAGTTTCCTATTAATACAATTCTGGCATGAATAATAAACATTTATCATGATATAACACTACTAGGGAAAACCTTATACACAGAAATTTAGCAGTAGCGCACGTTCGTAAACCGCGCTACAAATACAATAGTAGAAGTAGCACATGCGCATGAAAATGCGCTACCACTAATATTCCCATTGCTAAACCGATAGGCTACGCATAGCAGTAGCGGTCTTGAGGGAAGCGTGCTACCGCTAGGACATAAGTAGCAGCGCGTTTCGCGCGGAGAGCGCTACTGCTAATGGAAATAAAATAAAATGAAAAACAAATGGAAAAGTAAATGAAAAAGAAAGAAATAGAAAAAGGAAAAAAGGAAAAAATAAAATGTAGAGCAAAATAAATGAGAAAGCGAAAAAAGGAGAAAGGCGTAGCAATAGCGTTTGTTCATAAGAGGCGCTATAGCTAACGTAGCTGCAACACGTTTCCTAGACCTCCGCTGTAGAAACAGAAAAGGAAATAAGAAAGATGAAGGAAATTACATAGCTATAGCAGTAGCGCGTTTTGTGAAAATCGCTATAGCTAACTTAGCTATAGCACGTTTCGCGAAAACCGCTACCGCTAAGTTTGACTTAACCAAAAAACCGTTTCTCCCGGCCACCACTTCTCCCCCAAATCACTCGACCCACCCCGCCGCCGTTTGCCCGATGCACCGTCGCCCCACTTCGCCGCCGTCTCCTGCCGACGTCGACGCCCCCGGAGCCACCAGAGCCGCGCGCCATCGACGCCACCGGAGCCGCCCCCAATGCCACCGGAGCCGCAGTCGACGCCACCGGATCCTCCCTCAACACAACTGCCTCCCTTGCCGTCACCGGAGATGCCCATGCCTCCCTCGCCACCACTGCCTCCCGCGCCACCACCGGAGCCATCCTCTGTAAGCCCCCACCCCTCCTCTCTCTCTCTCTAAATTAGTTAGGTTAATTTAGTTAGGAAATTTTTTTAGTTTGGTTAATTTAGTTAGGTTAATTTAGTTAGGTTAATTAGTTAGGTTAATTTGACAGAGACACCCCTGCCTCCCTCGCCATAGGAAAAAATTGTATATGCTTAACCAGGGCAGTAGGGTTAGGGTTGTAGTGTTTAATTACAAATGTTAGGAAAGTAAGGTTTAACTAGATGTTAACTAGGGTGGTAGGATTTAGTTTATAGAAAAAAATCTATATAAAATATAAATTTCTATTAGTGTTGCAAGTCTAGTAGGTTCTTAATTTTTAGTGAATTTTTATTAGGACAAAAATTTAGAACATAATTTGAGTTCTAGGTTCATAATTTGAGTTCTAGGGTTCATCCATCTATATTTGGTTTTCGAATTGAGTTTTGGAGAGCATGAGATTTGTGTAGATTTTCTTGAAGTGTCAAACACTAGAAGATGCAAATTTGAAGTGGTCATGATATATGAAAAATCCTCAATTGTGTTTACTCATTGATCATAATCGACATTGAAGTGGTTCGATTGTGCCCAAGTGGCCTTTTGTTGTTTCCAGGGAATGAAGCCGAGTGGCCTATGTTTTGCTGGAATGTTGATTCATTTCCGTTCCGGCAAAATTCAGGTTCTCGATTTGTCCACTTTTTAGCAAAGGTCATGCCGAAATTTTCCGTGAATTTCGGCATGACTTGTGCTACAAACTAGGACATATCGCGCGCCCGAGATTTGCCGCACCGGGAAGGAGTCAATGTTCCTGCAAAATAATAGGCCTTTTTATGTCATTATTCATTTTATTAGATATAGAATTAATTGACTAGATTTAATCGTAGGAAACATGGCTAGCAACGATGAAGGACAGGGTTCTGGTGATTGCGACGATGTCTATCGGGCGCCAGACGAATTTTTGAGCCTTGCCGACGAGAGTGAGACCTGCGCTAAGACTGAGACCGGCGCTGAGACTCAGACCGGCATCGAGACCGGCGCTGAGACTGAGACCGGTGCTGCCTCGGGGAGCGGAGCTGGTATAGAACCGAAAGCAAAGAGGCGACGGCGAAATAACAAGCTCAGGACTACTAGACTGGTGGTCACGGACGTGGACGATGGCAATTTTGAGTCAAACGCGCCCGAGGAAGCGCGCGCGTGCTATGGCAATCAAATTGGCTGCATGATACGGACAACCACCACCATCAACGATGAGAAACTAAACAAGTTAGATAATATGAGGCCCGCCCTCCTAAAGAAGCTGCACCAGATATTCTTGTTCCCGCGCCGGAATGAAAAGGATTATAAAGATCCAGATAAGGACCCGGCAATGAAGAAGATAAACAAACACGCCATGAGCAAGTTTAGTGACGCGTTGGCCGCCTGGAAAGCAAGGGTGAAATATCGGATCTTCAACGAAAAGGAACCCTACTCCGAGATTGTAAAGGATAATCCGACAATCATGACAGAGCACTTTGAAAAATTCAAGGCGGCTTGCGAGGCCGAAGATGCCAAAAAAAGTCATAGTACATGACGGGGCTTCAACAGAAGAACATTGGGTGCCACCACCTCGGAAGCCATGGTTACGGCGGGAAGAGGTCCATATGGGCCAAGGAGGACGCGGAAGCCGCGAGTTTGGGCATCCCAGACCCCTTGGCCGAGTTCACTGCCCCGCAGGAGCGTGACGTCCTCAGGGCCCAGAACCTTTGGGACCCAGTGAAGAAGGTTTTCGATAAGAACGCGATCACGACGGAGTTCATTAGACTGCTTGTAATTTTAGTTCTGATCAATTCGACTGCACGTTAGTCATATTTGTGAACGATCCTTGTGCCTTTTGCAGAGAGAGCAGCACAGGATTGCGACCGAAAGTGACTCGCCGTCTGAGGCGTTGGCAAGGCCCAAGTGGGACACTCCATTCAACCGGGCGTTGAACATATTGAAAGGACTCCCGTGGAGACTCGACCATCATATGGACGCATGCACGGTGTCGGAGACAGCGCCACGTGGAAAAAGTACTACCGTGAGACCACGGAGGAGAGAAAGGAAAGACGGAGGTTAACTGAAGAAAACATCGACAAGAAGGTTGAGATTGCGGTTGAAAAGAGATCATCTCAGACAGTCGCAACAGCGGTAGCTGCCGCAAAACAGGTGCTTGTAGATATGTCTACTACCTTGGTTCCGACCGATTTCAATTGGAGCAGGCAAAATCCATAAAAAAAAATGCAATGGACTTTCCCCTTGCTGACTTCCTTAGGAGCAGCTCAACTAGCGTTGCACCAGCACCGGCACGTGCTCCCGCACCGGCTCCTACACCTGCTCCTGCACCTACTCCGGCACTGGCTCCTGCACCTGCTCCCGCACCGGCTCCTGCACCTGCTCCCGCACCGGCTTCTGCACCTGCTCCAGCACTGGCTCCGGCACCGGACGTGCTCGGCGGTGCTTCATCTTTGGCTGAGCTCGACGCCCTCACGGTATTTTTCACACCGCCCCCCTTCAATAAATGTATAATCTCCATTTTCGTTGCCTTTTAGATGTCTCACATCGCAGACTTTTCTTTGCAGGGCGACGAAACCCCGTGCACCATATTGTACACCATCGGCGACTAGAAGGTGGACGTGGGGAAGGCGACTATAATGGAGCCGAAGGAACCATTGTTCCACAGCCGGCCGATCCATCAGAAGTTTTCAAGGTTTTCGTGGCCAGTGTTAAACCGGGCCACGAGAATTTGGCTCCTCTGATACTAGTGGAGGATGACGACAAGACCCCGCGGCGGCTTGGTGATTGTTGCAATGGGCGGGTCCTGTTGTGGCCAAAGAGTCTGCTTCGTCTGGAGGCGGCCGGGAGCACACCCATGAGCACGCAGTTAGGTATGAACATCAACACCTCACCTACTCCATTAGTCGCTGGTGATGTCGCCATAGATGAGGATGAGAATGACGATGACACTCAATAGTATGTCAATACCGGCGCCTACTTAGGGTTTGAGCCTCATGAGTCGGTGCCTGAATTGCAGCCTACGGAGTCTGAACGTATTATGGACAACCTTCCGGTAGTAAAGAAGTCTAGGAAGAGACCGAGGAAAGGCAAAAAAGATGCTTCTGTGATCCAGCCGCCTCAGTAGCCTTGGGTTCAAGACCGTATAGATATCCCCGGTGCGGCAAAATGGCATATACCCGGTCAACCAATCCTACCTGAAGCAGCGCTGCGAGCCAGATTCGGCGATTTAAGGAGACTTCATGACGATGTGCTGCGGATAGAGAAAGGCCTCATCGCCTCAAAAAATCCAGGATACCCACTCTACGTGGTTAACGTGCCGCGGGGATTGTCGTACGTCGACACATTCCCCGCGGAGAAGTTCTTCCTTTGATTCGATTACATCTTTGACATGTTTCACTTGAAGAAGCTGGATTTTTCGTTTGTCCGCCTTTATGCTGTGCACATGAACTACCTCAACGGGGTTGAGCAGATACCTTATATCTGTGTCGCTGACCCGTACTTCATGCATGAGGCCTTCTTGGGAGTCTGCGCAAAGCACTGTGAATACGCTAGGGAATACATCATCAATTTCATGCTCGCCAATAAGGACAAGGAGGCGATTCTCGTGCCTTATCATCCCATGTAAGTCATCCACGCGGATATCCTTCCTTTGATTTCAATCATTCATTTGCACGGTGGAGGCTAATTAATTTGAGGTTTACTTATTTTGCGCAGCGGCGGGCGCGCCGTCCTCATCACCCTCTACCCCCGATACTCCCACGCTCTTTACTTGGACTCGTTGAAGAACATTAACAAAAAGGATTACACCCACATCAAGTCTGTTCTCGATAGTGTTATGTTTTACTACGGCGCATGGGATGGAGAGGTCAAGGACACGAAGAAAAAGGACGACAGGCCCGCCTTCGGCCATAAGACCGACTTCTGCTGCATCCAGCAACCGAGTGATTCTCTTAATGATGGATTCTATGTCCTACACCAGATGCTGGAGTATAGACGGGATCACCAGAACCTTCGCATGTCACCTACATCTGGTGAAGCCCATATTCTGCAGTGGGCAAAGAACTTAGGAGATATCAGGGATCATTGACTTCGAGCTGAGTTCTATCACATCCAGCGCGAACTTGCCCAAATCATCATGAAGGAGGTCGTCGAAAAAACGGGGATGTTCTACGAAGAAGGACAAATGTTGTGGGAAGACGTCTGAACACGCGTAGCCGCTCAGCGTCTCGACCTGAAGCCTTTCACTAAGCTCGGGGACTATCTCCCTGACTTGGATGGATGGCATGACATGGAGTGATTGTCGATATATGACAATGTGTCTGTTTTGTCCATACTATCTGTATGACGAAACTTTGAATTATGCACGACGAAACTTTATTTGTGATGTAATTAAACCGTCCTCCTCGACTAGCGAAGAACACTCTAGTTAGGGCATTTTGGGTACGATGAACTTTGTTATTTATGCTTATGATATGTTGCTTCTATTTTTGCCAAGTCTGTCTCTTTCTGTTGCTCAACTATATATGTTGCATATCATCGACTCATGTGACAATGCAGGTGTATAGATCATCGATGGCGAAGAAGTGCTACGCCAGGAGTATACGATGAGTGGCCAGAATGTCAGGCCCAGGTGTACTGGTTTCCGGTTTCCGAGCGACAGCCAGTAGTTAGTTTAGGTTCACGCAAAGTGATAACTCTTCTCGTGTATATCATTGTTTAGATGGATGACGATGTAGTTGCAAGTAATCGAGATTTGTATCGCTATTTTTGAGATGATGATGAGAGACCACTTTGTGTTGGATGATGATTATGATGATGACATGATTTTATGAGACTATTTGTATGTATATGCTATTATTACATTTGTATGTGTATCATATGCTAAAGATTATTGTATAAAGCCTATTCAAATACAAAACAAATATGCAGGAAAAAAACTACTAAAATTAGTAGTAGCGAGTGGAGAAAAGTTAGCAGCAGTGCCACAGTAGCAGTAGCGCATCCAGGCAAAGCACGCTAGAGCTATTAGCAGTAGCAAGCTTCCACGAAGCGTGCTGCTGCTAAACTTGTATAGCAGTAGCGCAGGTGTGCACGCGCTACTGCTACGGGTTAGCTGTAGCGCCGGTCCCCGCGCTACTGATATACCAAGAATGCGCGCTGCTGCTAGCCTTTTCCAGAGTAGTGTAAGGAAATATAAATAACAACTTTATTATTGCCTCTAGGGCATATTTCCTTCAGTCTCCCACTTGCACTAGAGTCAATAATCTAGTTCACATCGTCATTTGGTTTCACACCAATAGTTCACATTTTTATGTGATTAGTTCACATCTTCATGTGACTAATACCCAAAGGGTTTACTAGAGTAAATAATCTAGTTCACATCGCTATGTGATTAACACCCAAAGAGTGATCATTTTTTGCTTGTGAGAGAAGTTTAGTCTACGGGTCTGCAACATTCAGATCCCTATGTATTTTGCAATTTCTATGTCTACAATGCTCTGCATGGAGCTACTCTAGCTAATTGCTCCCACTTTCAATATGTATCTAGATCAAGACTTAGAGTCATATAGATCGGTGTAAAAAGCTTGCATCGACGTAACTCTTTATGACAAACTCTTTTATCACCTCCATAACCGAGAAATATTTCCTTAGTCCTCTAAGGATAATTTTGACCGCTGTCCTGTGATCTATTCCTAGATCGCTATTGTACTCCCTTGCCAAAATCATGCTAAGGTATACAATCGGTCTGGTACACAGCATAGCATACTTTATAGAACCTATGACTAAGGCATAGGGAATGACTTTTCATTCTCTTTCTATTTTCTGTCGTGGCCGGGTTTTGAGTCTTTACTAAATTTCACACCTTACAACTCAGGCAAGAACTCCTTCTTTGACCGATCCACTTGGAACTCCTTCAAAATCTTATCAAGGTATGTACTCATCGAAAGTCTTGTCAAATGTCTTGATCTATCCTTATAGATCTTGATGCCCAATATGTAACTAGCTTTACAGGTGATTCTTTCTTTGAAAAACTCCTTTCAAATTCTCCTTTATGCTTTCTAGAAAATTCTACATCATTTTCCGATCAACAATATGGCATTCACATATACTTATCAGAAAGGTTGTAGTGCTCCCACTCACTTTGTTGTAAGTACAGGCTTCACCGCAAGTCTGTATAAGACTATAGGCTTTGATCAACTCATCAAAGTGTATATTCCAACTCCGAGCTGCTTGCACCAGTCCATAGATGGATTGCTGAATCTTGCAAACTTTGTTAACACCTTTAGGATTGACAAAACCTTCTGGTTGCATCATATACAACTCTTTTTTCAATAAATCCATTAAGGAATGTAGTTTTGATATCCATTTGCCAGATTTCATAAAATACGGCAACTGCTAACATGATTCGGACAGACTTTTAAGCATCGATATGAGTGAGAAATTCTCATCGTAGTCAACACCTTGAACTTGTCGAAAACCTTTTGCGACAACTCAAGCTTTGTAGATAATAACACTACTATCAGCGTCCGTCTTCCTCTTGAAGATCCATTTATTCTCAATGGCTCACCAACCATTGGGCAAGTCAATCAAAGTACATACTTTGTTCTTTATACATGGATCCCATCTCAGATTTCATGGCCTCAAGCTATTTTGCGGAATCTGGGCTCATCATCGCTTCCTCACAGTTCGTAGGTTCGTCATGGTCAAGTAACATGACCTCCAGAACAGGATTACCGTACCACTCTGGTGCGGAACTTACTGTGGTTGACCTACGAGGTTCGATAGTAACTTGATCCGAAGTTTCATGATCATCATCATTAAGTTCCTCACTAATTGGTGTAGGCATCACTATAACTGATTTCTATGATGAATTACTTTCCAATTCGGGAGAAGGTACAATTACCTCATCAAGTTCTACTTTCCTCCCACTCACTTCTTTCGAGATAAACCCCTTCTCTAGAAAGGATCCATTTTTAGCAACAAAGATCTTGCCTTCGGATCTGTGATAGAAGGTGTACCCAATAGTTTCTTTTGGGTATCCTATGAAGATGCACTTCTCCGATTTGGGTTTGAGCTTATCAGGCTGAAACTTTTTCACATAAGTGTCGCAACCACAAACTTTAAGAAATGACAGCTTAGGTTTCTTGCTAAACCATAGTTCATACGGTCTCATCTCAAGGGATTTTTAGACGATGCCCTATTTAACGTGAATGCAGTTGTCTCTAATGCATAACCCCAAAACGATAGTGGTAAATCGGTAAGAGGCATCATACATCGCACCATATCTAATAAAGTATGGTTATGATGTTTGGACACACCATTACGCTGTGGTGTTCCAGGTGGCGTGAGTTGCGAAACTATTGGACATTGTTTCAACTGAAGGCCAAACTCGTAATTCAAATATTTCGTCTCTGCAATCAGATCGTACAATCTTTATTTTCTTGTTACAATGATTCTCCACTTCACTCTAAAATTCTTTGAACTTTTCAAATGTTTCAGACTTGTGTTTCATTAAGTAGATATACTCATATCTGCTCAAATCATCTGTGAAGGTCAGAAAATAACTATACCCGCCGCGAGTCTCAGCACTCATCGGACCGCATACATCGGCATGTATTATTTCCAATAAGTCAGTGTCTCGCTCCATTGTTCCGGAGAACGGAGTCTTAGTCATCTTGCCCATGAGGCATGGTTCACAAGCATCAAATGATTCATAATCAAGTGATTCCAAAAGTCCATCCGTATGGAGTTCTTCATGCGCTTTACACAAATATGACCTAAACGGCAGTGCCACAAGTATGTTGCACTATGATTATCAACTTTACATCTTTTGACATCAATATTATGAATATGTGTATCACTATGATCAAGATTCAATAAACCATTTATATTAAGTGTATGACCATAGAAGGTTTTATTCATGTAAATAGAACAACAATTATTCTTTGACTTAAATGAATAGCCGTATTGCAATAAACATGATCCAATCATATTCATGCTCAACGCGAACACCAAATAACATTTATTTTAGGTTCAACACTAATCCCAAAGGTAAAGGGAGTGTGCGATGGTGATCTTATCAACCTTGGAATCACTTCCAACACACATCGTCACCTCGCCCTCAACCAGTTTCTGTTCATTTTGTAACTCCTGTTTCAAGTTACTAATCATAACAACTGAACCAGTATCAAATACCGAGGGGCTACTATGAACACTAGTAAAGTACACATCGAAAACATTTATACCATATATACTTTTGTTCACTTTGCCATCCTTCTTATCTGCCAAGTATTTGGGGTAGTTCCGCTTTCAGTGACCATTTCCTTTGCAGTAGAAGCACTCAGTTTCAGGCTTGGGTCTATCTTTAGGCTTCTTCATGGGAGTAGCAACTTGCTTGCCATTCTTCTTGAAGTTCCCTTTCTTTCCCTTGCCCTTTTACTTGAAACTAGTGGTCTTTTCAACCATCAACACTTGATGCTTTTCTTGATTTCCACCTTTGCCGATTTTAGCATTGCGAAGAGCTCAGGAATCGTTTTCATCATCCCTTGCATATTATAGTTCATCACGAAGTTCTAGTAACTTGGTGATAGTGACTAGAGAACTCTGTCAATCACTATCTTATCTGGAAGATTAACTCCCACTTGATTCAAGCGATTTTAGTACTCAAACATTCTAAGCACATGCTCACTGGTTGAGCTATTCTCCTCCATCTTGTAGGCAAAATACTTGTCAGAGGTCTCATACCTCTCGACTCGGGCGTGAGTCTGAAATACCAATTTCAGCTCTTGGAACATCTTATATGCTCCATGGCTTTCAAAACGTTTTTGAAGTCCCGGTTCTAAGCCGTAAAGTATGCCACACTAAACTATCAAGTAGTTATCATACCGAGCTTGCCAAACATTCATAACGTCTGCATCTGCTCCCGCAATAGGTCCGTCACCTAGTGGTGCATCAAGGACATAATTCTTCTGTGCAACAATGAGGATAATCCTCAGATCACGGAGCTAGTCCGCATCATTGCTACTAACATCTTTCAACTTATTTTTCTCTAGGAACATATCAAAAAATAAACGGGGAGCTATAATGCGAGCTATAGAACATAATTTGCAAATACTATCAGGACTAAGTTCATGATAAATTAAAGTTCAATTAATCATATTACTTAAGAACTCCCACTTAGATAGACATCCCTCTAGTCATCTAAATGATCACGTGATCCAAATCAACTAAACCATGTACGATCATCACGTGAGATGGAGTAGCTTTCAATGGTGAACATCACTATGTTGATCATATCTACTATATGATTCATGTTCGACCTTTTGGTCTCAGTGTTCCGAGGCCATATCTGCATATGCTAGGCTCGTCAAGTTTAACCCAAGTATTCTGCATGTGCAAAACTGGCTTGCACCCATTGTATGTGAACGTAGAGCTTATCACACTCGATCATCACGTGGTGTCTCAGCATGAAGAATTGTCGCAACGGTTCATACTCAGAGAGAACACTTATACCTTGAAATTTTAGTAAGGGATAATCTCATAATGCTACCGTCGTACTAAGCAAAATAAGATGCATAAAAGATAAACATCACATGCAATCAAAATATGTGACATGATATGGCCATCATCATCTTGTGCCTTTGATCTCCATCTCCAAAGTACCGTCATGATCCCCATCATCACCGGCATGACACCATGATCTCCATCATCTTGATCTCTATCAACGTGTCGTCACATGGTCATCTCACCAGCTATTGCTCTTGCAACTATTGCTATCGCATAGCGATAAAGTAAAGCAATTATATATCGCTTCCATCTTATGCAATAAAGAGACAACCATAAGGCTCCTGCCAGTTGCTAATAACTTTAATAAAAACATGATCATCTCATACAACAATTTATATCTCATCATGTCTTCACCATATCACATCACAACATGCCCTGCAAAAACAAGTTGGACGTCCTCTACTTTGTTGTTCCAAGTTTTACGTGGCTGCTACGGGCTTAGCAAGAACCGTTCTTACCTACGCATCAAAACCACAATGATTTTTCATCAATTGTGTTGTTTTAACCTTCAACAAGGACCGGGCGTAGTCACACTCGATTCAACTAAAGCTGGAGAAACAGGCACCCACTAGCCACCTGTGTGCGAAGCATGTCGGTAGAACCAGACTCATGAACGCGGTCATGTAATGTCGGTCTGGGCTGCTTCATCCAACAATACCGCCGAATCAAAGTATGACATGCTGGTAAGCAGTATGACTATTATCGCCCACAACTCCTTGTGTTCTACTCATGCATATAACATCTACGCATACACCTGTCTCGGATGCCACTGTTGGGGAACACAGTATTTCAAAAAAATTCCTCCGATCACGCAAGATCTATCTAGGAGATGCATAGCAATTTGAGGGGAGAGTGTGTCTATGTACCCTCATAGACCAAAAGCGAAAGCGTTGAGTAACGCGGTTGATGTAGTCGAATGTCTTCGTGATCCAACCGATCAAGTACCGAACACAGACACCTTAGCGATCTGCACACATTCAGCTCAATGACGTCCCTCAAACTCTAGATGCAGCTGAGGCCGAGGGAGAGTTTCAACAACACGACGGCGTGTTGATGGTGATGATGAAGTTACCGACACAGGGCTTTGCCTAAGCACTACGATAATATGCCCGAGGTGGAAACTTGTGGAGGGGGGCACCGCACACGGCTAAGAAATCAACTTGTGTGTCTATGGGGTGCCCCCTCCCCCGTATATAAAGGAGGGGAGGAGGAGGAGGAGGGCCGGCCTTAAGGGGCGCGCCCAAAGGGAGGATTCCTACTCCTAGTAGAAGTAGGTTTCCCCCTTTCCTAGTCCAAGTAGGAGAAGCAGGAAGGAGAGGGAGAGGGAGAAGGAAAGAAGGGAGCGCCGCCCCCTCCTAGTCCAATTTGTACCAGCCCATGGGGGGCGCGCGGCCACCCCTTGAGGCCCTTCAATCCTTTCCCGTATGGCCCATTAAGGCCCACTACTTCCCCCGGCGAATTACCGTAACTCTCCAGTACTCCGAAAAATACCCGAATCACTCGGAACCTTTCCGATGTCCGAATATAGCCTTCCAATATATCGATCTTTATGTCTCGACCATTTTGAGACTCCTCGTTATGTCCGTGATCTCATACGGGACTCTGAACAACCTTTGGTACATCAAATCACATAACTCATAATACAAATCGTCATTGAACGTTAAGCTTGCGGACCCTACGGGTTCGAGAACTATGTAGACATGACCGAGACACATCTCCGATCAATAACCAATAGCGGAACCTGGATGCTCATATTGGCTCCTACATATTCTACGAAGATCTTTATTGGTCAAACCTCATAACAACATACGTTGTTCCCTTTGTCATTGGTATGTTACTTGCCCGAGATTCAATCGTCGGTATCATCATACCTAGTTCAATCTCGTCATCGACAAGTCTCTTTACTCATTCCGTAATGCATCATCCCACAACTAACTCATTAGTCACATTGCTTGCAAGGATTATAGTGATGTGCATTACCGAGAGGGCCTAGAGATACCTTCCCAACAATCGGAGTGACAAATCATAATCTTGATCTATGCCAACTCAACAAACACCATCGGAGGCACCTGTAGAGCATCTTTATAATCACCCAGTTATGTTGTGACGTTTGATAGAACACTAAGTGTTCCTCCGGTATTCGGGAGTTGCATAATCTCATAGTCATAGGAACATGTATAAGTCATGAAGAAAGCAATAGCAATAAACTAAACGATCATAGTGCTAAGCTAACGGATGCATCTAGTCCATCACATCATCCTCTAATGATGTGATCCCGTTCATCAAATGACAACACATGTCCATGGCTAGGAAACTTAACCATCTTTGATTAAGGAGCTAGTCAAGTAGAGGCATACTAGGGACACTTTGTTTGTCTATGTATTCACACATGTACTAATTTTCCGATTAATACAATTCTAGCATGAATAATAAACATTTGTCATGATACAAGGAAATATAAATAAAAACTTTATTATTGCCTCTAAGGCATATTTCCTTCAGAAATACCTACCGTCTCTATGCTGCATCATCCCCTTCCTCTTTGGGGAAATACCAACGTAGCTTCAAGCTGCATCATGTACCAGATGAAAGGACATGCGGTGCCCCCATGTGTGGTTTTGGTAATTGATGACATTCTCTATGGACTAATGGTTGCATTGAGTTATATTTTAAGGATTTGTCCATAGGCATTTCTTGAAGTCGATGTGTTGGTTTCAAAGAGTTTATGAGTTGAGCAGGGTGCCATTAAGGAATTATCTAAAGATTGGTCATGTGAGTGTTGAGCTTATTGCAAGCATGTCTTTAAGAAGAATATTGTGTGATCATTCATGTTTATCTTCAAGACATCATCCAAATGAAGAGAGTTGGAAAGATTCAAGGTTGATCAAAGATTAAGTCAAAAGTGAATCAAGTTGATCAACTCACAAAGCATAGAAGATGTACTGAGAGGGATCAAGTGATCCCATGGTATGGTAAGCATTGTCCATTACGGTTTGTGTACTAACCCATGGTCTATGTGAGTGTTCTATGTAGGTTGAGGTATGTGTCCATGGGCTTGCGTCAAGAGGAAGACATCATACAACCCATGGAGGGGATGACATCAAGTGGTGATCGTCATCAAGATTTCCGTGTGGAAGTTCAAGTGGAGCATCACGAAGAGATCAAGTGCTTCAATCTTGTCGTCCATAGTGGTGACAATAGACTTGTGAAGATGTGCGGAAGAGTGGCTCACCCATAGTGGAGTATGGGGATCAATCAACTAGTCTTCATCGAGCCAACACAATCAAGAAAGGTGGTCCAACTTGAGGGAGTCAAGATTGTCATCATCTAGATCAAGTGGACCATGGGCAAGGCAAAGGTTTGCCCTTGATAGGTTTTCTATTTTACCGGTCTCATGGTGGTAGTTGGGAGACTGGGTTATTGGATCGATTTTCGTACTATCAAGGGGGCTCTCATGCATAACTTGATCGTATCATTCATAGAGAGCTCAAATAATTGCATCCATGCATAGCTTGATAGGTTTTATCCTTGTGAGTTTTGGAGCTTATGGTCATCTTCTTGACAAGCTCGAGTTCTTCGAAAACGGAGTTCACATGCTTCTTCTATTGCATTTTTGGTGTTGGAGGTTTTACCAGTCTTTTTCGAGGAAGGGTTATCACCATTTTCTTATGGGACTTTTCTAATTTCCTTATTATTGTTATTTATATCAATATTGTGTTATCCCTTGTCGCTAGCTTTCCAACAAACTTGGTTTCGTTGAATTCGGAGTCTGTTTGCAGAAGTTCTGTCAGTTTTGGTGTCCTTAAAAAGGCTGCAGCTGTACTACCGCTCATGGGAGCGATACTACCGCTTGGAGGGGATGTATTTTTTTACGACCGCTCTTGGGAGCAGTACTACTGCTTGAGGCGCTACTACCGCGGCTACTTCCGTGGCTACTTCCGCTCCGAACTAAAAAATCGTCTTAAGTCCATCGGTGGTAGGCACGGATGTATTTTTTAGTACCACTCGCAAGCAGTAGTATCGATACCCTTACCGGTAGTACCGCTACCCCTAGCGGTAGAACCGTAAGGACAAGCGGTAGTACCGCTCTGTGCGGGCTGTGAGCATAACGGTTGGATTTTCCCCACCTATAAAAGGGGGTCTTCTTCCCCAATGAACCTTATCCTTTGAGCTCGTGTTCTTCACCAATTGTTGACCTTCTTCGAGCTTGCTTTCTCTCAATCCCTCCATGGATTCTTGCTAGTTTTGGGGGGGATAGAGGAGATCTAGATCCACATTTCCACCAATCACTTTCTCCTCTATGTGAGGGGAACCCCTTGGATCTAGATCTTGGAGTTCTTGGTGTTCTTCTTGTTCTTCCTCTCATTTTCCTCCCTCGCATTAGTTGCTTTGGTGGGATTTGGGAGAGAAGGACTTGGGCACTCCATGTGCCCTTGCCATTGCATTTGGTGCATCGGTTTGAGTTCTCCACGGTGATATGTGTAAGTTACAAGTTGAGAAGCTTATTACTCTTGGGTGCTTGGTACCCCTGAGCTTGTTCCTCGTGGGTGCTTGGGTGCCCTAGACGGTTGGCAGTGTTTGGAGCTCAATCATTGTGGTGTAAAGCTCCGAGCAACCGTCGGGGTCTCCAATTAGGTTGTGGAGATCACCCCGAGCAATTTGACGGGTTCCAGTGATCGCCCGTAGGTTGCCAAACTGTACGGGTTCGGTGACCTCCCCCAAGGGTTGCCATTTGTACGGGTTCGGTGACTGTCCTCAAGGGTCCCTTAGTGGAATCACGGCATCTTGCATTGTGCGAGGGCGTGAGGATATTACGGTGTCCCTAATGGCTTCTAGGGGAGCATTGTGCCTCCACACCGCTCCAAACGGAGATTACCATCCACAAGGGTGTGAACTTCGAGATACATCGTCGTCTCTGTGTGCCTCGGTTATCTCTTACCCGAGCCCTTTACTTATGCACTTTACTTTGTGATATCCATATTGTTTCTTGTCATATATCTTGCTATCACCTAGTTGTTTTTCTTGCTTAGCATAAGTTGTTGGTGCACATAGGTGAGCCTAGTTCTTGTAGGTTTTGTGCTTTACAAACTAACCGCTAGGTTTATTCCCGCATTTGTTCAAGCCTAAATGTAATTATTTTAAAGCGCCTATTCACCCCCCCCCTCTAGGATACATCCACGATCTTTCAATTGGTATCAGAGCCTCGTCTCTCTTTATTAGGCTTAACAGCCTAGAGAGTAAATATGTCGACTAGGGGATTGGGATTCGCTTACACTCTTAGTTTCGATGGCACAAATGTTGATATTTGGGCAATTCGCATGCTTAAACTCTTTAGGGTCATGGACCCAAATTTAGAGCGAATTGTAGATATGGGGTTTTCTCCTCCAAAGATTATCTTTAGAGGACGAGAAAAACTCTTATCTCAATACTCAAGCTTCTAATGTGCTTTTCGATGCTTTGAGCAATGTAGTTATATTTCAACTCATGCCGATCTGGGATGCTCATGAGTTGTGGATAAAGCTTCAAGATAAATATGGTGTGTCCAAGATTTGTGGGGATGATTGTTCTCCCTCCACCTCCGGTCGTGTTGCCTTCTCAACTTCTTCTACTTCACCTACATGTGGATTGCCACAAGGTAATGCTATGGTGAGTAGTCTTGGTCATTACAATGATGACAGTGTGCTAATCGTTGATGACTCTTCATCACTATCTTATTGCAATGCTCCATCATTGGACTTTAACACTTCATGCACCTTACATGTTTCACATGCTTTTGTTAATAGTCCATGCATATCATGTAGAAATTGCTTGACTAACTCTCATGATGATATGCTTGCTATATCTTGTTGCCATGATAAAAATGCATGTATTTCCTCGAGTTGTTGTGCTAACAATATAGAGGGAACACAACACCTCATGGAACGAGATGTGGTCTTGAATGGTGCTTCAACGGATCCCACATCATCATCTATTGGATTTTGCCTTATGGCTAAGGCTTTAAAGGTATCTCCCACTTTGAATCCCAATATATCTTGTGATGATATTGATGACGGTAAGAATTTTGATGATGTTGATAATGATGAAGAGAATGATAATGTTGCCTCCTTAAAAATTAAGGGGGAAATGGTTTTTAAAGCTCTTCATAAAAATAAAGTTGCTCATTCCAACTTCATGGAAATCATGTCCAATGCCATTAAGGGCAAGAAATATATTGAGGAGTTGGAATCTCATCTCGAGGAGCATGATGTCACCATTGAGAAAATGGAAGGTCATGAGCATGATTACGCTAATGAGATTGCAGACCTCTCTCAAGATCTTGAACTCAAACAAACCACCAAAGAATCTCTAGAGGAGACTTTTGCTCTAGAGTTATCTAGAGTGAAGGAATCACATGATAGAGCTCTTGAGTTGGCCAATGATTTTGAAACTAAAGACGAGAAGCTTGAAGTTGCGCATGCTAAACTCCTTGAGGACTTTGGGCACCTCGAAAATGGCTCAAGGGTCATTAAGAGTGAGCTCATCAAACTCACCGAGTCTCATGATCAACTTAAAGCTTCATATTCAAAAGAGCTTGCCAAGTTGTCTTCTCCTCTTTTTGTTAATGATGATGCTTGTGCTACTAACTCTACATCTTATGAAGCATCCATTTTGAAGGAGAATGTTGATGTAAGGGCTCAACTTCAGTTGTTATCTAGCAATTATAGGTAATTGGAAGAAATTCATGTAAAGCTCACAAGCTTTCATGATGATCTTCTAGTATCCCATAATGTGTTAAAGATAGCTCATGAGGCTATGATTATCAAGGTAACATCTAGTGAGTTTCATGTGGATACTAGCACTAATTCAAGTGAAAATGATATCTTGGCATGTGCTAGTCCTTGTAATTCATCTATGCATAACATTGGCACATCTTGTGATGAATTGCTTTCCTTGCCTTGTTGCTCTAACGATGAATCTTATACTTCCTCTAGCACTTGTGTTGATACTAACCATGTAGAGGAAATCAAAGAGCTCAAGGACCAAGTCACTTCTTTGAAGAAAGACTTGGAAAAGTGTCATGAAGGGAAGTCCACACTCAACAATATCTTGAGTGTGCAAAAATCCCCCAATGACAAAGGTGGACTTGGATTCAACTCCAATAAGAAGAAGAAGTCCAAGAGAAACAAGAAGAAGGGCCAAGAACAACTCAATAATTCGGCCAAGATTATTTGCTTCAAGTGCAAAACTGAAGGGTTATACGTCTCCAACGTATCTATAATTTTTTATTGTTCCATGCTATATTATATTCTGTTTTGGACATTATTGGGCTTTATTATACACTTTTATATTATTTTTGGGACTAACCTATTAACCGGAGGCCCAGCCCAGAATTGCTATTTTTTTGCCTATTTTAGGGTTTCGCAGAAAAAGAATATCAAACGGAGTCCAAACAGAATGAAACCTTCGGGAACGTAATTTTCGGAACGAACATGATCCAGAGGACTTGGACCCCACGTCAAGACATCAACCAGGAGGCCACAAGGCAGGGGGCACGCCTACCCCCCCAGGCGCGCCCTCCACCCTCGTGGGTCTCCCTGTTGCTCCACCGACGTACTCCTTCCTCCTATATATACCTACGTACCCCCAAACTACCAGATACGGAGCCAAAACCCTAATTCCACCGCCGTAACTTTCTGTATCCACGAGATCCCATCTTGGGGCCTGTTTCGGAGCTCCGCCGGAGGGGGTATCGATCACGAAGGGCTTCTACATCGACACCATAGCCTCTCCGATGAAGTGTGAGTAGTTTAGTTCAGACCTACGGGTCCATAGTTATTAGCTAGATGGCTTCTTCTCTCTTTTTGGATCTCAATACAAAGTTCTCCCCCTTTCTTGTGGAGATCTGTTCGATATAATCTTCTTTTGTGGTGTGTTTGTTGAGACCGATGAATTGTGGGTTTATGGTCAAGTTTATCTATGAACAATATTTGAATATTCTCTGAATTCTTTTATGTATGATTGGTTATCTTTGCAAGTCTCTTCGAATTATCAGTTTGGTTTGGCCTACTAGATTGATCTTTCTTGCAATGGAGAAGTGCTTAGCTTTGGGTTCAATCTTGCGGTGTCCTTTCCCAGTGACAGTAGGGGCAGCAAGGCACGTATTGTATTGTTGCCATCGAGGATAACAAGATGGGTTTATATCATATTGCATGAGTTTATCCCTCTACATCATGTCATCTTGCTTAAAGCGTTACTCTGTTCTCTTGAACTTAATACTCTAGATGCATGATGGATAGTGGTCGATGTGTGGAGTAATAGTAGTAGATGCAGGCAGGAGTTGGTCCTACTTGTCTCCAACATGATGCCTATATACATGATCATACCTAGATATTCTCATAATTATGCTCAATTCTGTCAATTGCTCAACAGTAATTTGTTTACCCACCGTGAATACTTATGCTCTCAAGAGAAGCCACTAGTGAAACCTATGCCCCCCGGGTCTATCTTCCATCATATTAATCTTCCATTACTTAGTATTTTTATTGCCTTTTTATTTTACTTTGCATCTTTTATTTATCTTTATCATAAAAATACCAAAAATATTATCTTATCATATCTATCAGATCTCACTCTCGTAAGTGACCGTGTAGGGATTGACAACCCCTTATCGCGTTGGTTGCGAGGATTTATTTGTTTGTGTAGGTGCGAGGGACTCGTGTGTGGCCTCCTACTGGATTGATACCTTGGTTCTCAAAAACTGAGGGAAATACTTACGCTACTTTGCTGCATCACCCTTTCCTCTTCAAGGGAAAACCAATGCAAGTGCTCAATAGGTAGCAAGAAGGATTTATGGCTCCATTGCCGGGGAGGTCTACGCAAAAGTCAACATACCAAGTACCCATCACAAACCCTTATCTCCCGCATTACATTGTTTTCCATTTGCCTCTCATTTTCCTCTCCCCCACTTCACCCTTGCCGTTTTATTCGCCCTCTCTCTCTCCGTCCTCCCTCTCTTTCTCTATTCGCCTTTTTTTGCCCGTTTCTTGTTTTCTTGTATGTCGGATTGCTTGCTTGTCACGATGGCTTTACCTAGATTTGGTTATTTTCACCTTAAAAGGTTTGAAGAGATTGAAAGCAACGTCAGGAGTTTTATGGTTTTACAATTTGAGCATAATAGTTTCTTTAGAAATGAGCTTAAAGAACAAAAGAGTTTTATGGGTTATATGAATAAAGAGCTCGATGATATGTCTAAAGAATTTGATGGTTTGAAATCTCAGATTGCTTATCTTGAGAAGTTAATAGCTGAAGTTTCGGATAAGCAAGCCACCTTAGTTAATAAGATGGTCGCTAAGCCAGAATTTTTTTTGGAAGATAAAGATGAAGATCTAAAAGTTATAGATGTGTCCCCTATTAAATCTTTGTTTTGCAATATGAATCTTGATAATGATGGGACTGAATATGATCCACCTTTACCTAGACGGCATTCAAAAAATTCGGGGTCTTTAGATCTTGATGATAAAATTGTTAAAAGTGGGATTGAAGAAGTCAAAACTTTAAATATTAATGAACCCACTAAGGGAGTCCTGGATTAGGGGGTGTTCGGGTAGCCGGACTATACCTTCAGCCGGACTCCTGGACTATGAAGATACAAGATTGAAGACTTCGTCCCGTGTCCGGATGGGACTTTCCTTGGCGTGGAAGGCAAGCTTGGCGATGCGGATATTCAAGATCTCCTACCATTGTAATCGACTTTATGTAACCCTAACCCTATCCGGTGTCTATATAAACCGGAGGGTTGTAGTCCGTAGGCAATCAACTCCATACACAACAATCATACCATAGGCTAGCTTCTAGGGTTTAGCCTCCTTGATCTCGTGGTAGATCTACTCTTGTACTACCCATATCATCAATATTAATCAAGCAGGAGTAGGGTATTACCTCCATCGAGAGGGCCCAAACCTGGGTAAAACAAAGTGTTCCCTGCCTCCTGTTACCATCCGGCCTAAACGCACAGTTCGGGACCCCCTACCCGAGATCCGCCGGTTTTGACACCGACATTGGTGCTTTCATTGAGAGTTCCTCTGTGTCGTCGCCCTTTGGCCCGATGGCTCCTTTGATCACCAGCAACGATACGATCCAGGGTGAGACTTTTCTCCCCGGACAGATCTTCGTCTTTGGCGGCTTCGCTCTGCGGGCCAATTCGCTCGGCCACCTGGAGCAGATCGAAAGCTACGCCCCTGGCCATCATGTCAGGTTTGGAAGTTTACACTACACAGCCGACATCCGCGGAGACTTGATCTTCGACGGGTTCGAGCCACGGCCAAGCGTGCCGCACTGTCTCGATAGGCATGATATAGCTCTGCCGCCGAACAGTGCCTTGGAGGCCGCATACGCATCGGTTCCGACCCCTAACTCGGAGCCTATTGCGCCAATCGAGGATGAATGGTTGGATGTCACCTCAGGGGCTGCGATCCCGAAAGCGATCGAGCCGAACGCTAGCCCCGCACTCTGCACTACCCGTGACTCCGAGGATCCGGACTCCTCTCCGGACTCCGAACCCCCCACGCCCCTGCCAATCGAATCCGATTGGGCGCTGATAATGGAGTTCACCGCCGCAGACATCTTTCAGCACTCGCCTTGTGGCGATATCCTGAACTCCCTCAAGACTCTCTCCTTATCAGGAGAGCCCCGGCCGAACTACGGTCAGCGAGGATGGGATACGGACGATGAAGAAATTCAAAGCCCACCCACCACCCACTTGGTAGCCACTATCGACAATTTAAACGACGTGCTCAACTTCGACTCCGGAGACATCGACAACATGGATGACGATGTAGGAGATACCGACGAACCAACGCCCATAGAGCATTGGACAGCCACCTCATCTCACGATGTGTACATGGTGGATACCCCTAAAGTAAAGGACAACGAGGAAAAAGGGGATGGGACGGGAGATCGACCCCCCGAAAAGCAATCAAAGCGTCGGCGTAAACGCCGACCCAAGCCCCGCCTCGACAAAAACCCAGCCGTAGAGCAGGACGAGCCGGTAGACGACGAGCAGGCCTTAGAGCAACCGTCCGAACAGGGCAACACGGATAGAGAAACCAAACATCCCTCCTCTGGCGAAAACGGCATTCCGGACGACCTCACGCCAAATAAACCTCTGGAGCAGAAGAATCTCCACAAGAGGCTCGTTGCAACTGTACGCAGCCTAAAAAAGCAGAAGCGGAAGCTAAAAACAGCGGAAGATGCACTCCGGATTAGATGGAGCAAAGTAATCAATACCACAGATAAGTACGGCGATAGTCGCCGCACTAAAAGCTATCCGAAAAGAAAGCTACTGCCTGAATTCGACGAAGAGGCCCTAGAGCCCTCGCATTCAAAAAATGAAAGAGCCACACGGTCGGATAGATGACCCCATAAAGCGGCAAGCGGCACCGCACCTAATCGGCATGCGACCCACTTAAGGATTCGCATCACGGCCCAGTCAGGTCCATTTATGGGCCAAGAAAGCAAGCTCTCGTAAGCAACGCTATGAAGCCATCATCAGAATCCGGCACACCCAAATACAGGGGCGCCGTACACCCCCTATGTTTCACCGATGAGGTTCTGGACTATGAATTCCCAGAGGGATTCAAACCCATAAACATAGAGGCATATGATGGAACAACAGACCCTGGAGTTTGGATCGAGGATTATATCCTCCACATACACATGGCTAGAGGAGATGATCTCCATGCCATAAAATATCTACCCCTTAAGCTTAAAGGGCTAGCCCGGCATTGGCTTAAAAGCCTTCCCGAAAACACAATTGGAAGCTGGGAAGAGCTCGAGGATGCTTTCCGAGCAAACTTTCAAGGGACCTATGTCCGCCCTCCGGATGCAGACGATCTTAGTCACATAACTCAACAACCCGGAGAATCAGCTCGGCAGTTCTGGAATAGATTCCTCACTAAAAAGAATCAGATAGTCGACTGTCTGGACGCCGAAGCCTTAGCAGCTTTCAGGCATAACGTCCGAGACGAATGGCTCGCCAGACACCTCGGCCAAGAAAATCCAAGAACAATGGCCGCACTAACAAGCCTCATGACCCGCTTTTGTGCAGGGGAGGACAGCTGGTTGGCAAGGTGCAGCCCCAGCGACCCAAGTACATCCAAAACTAGGGATGGTAACGGAAAACCGCGATGCAACAAGGACCGTCGCTGGACTAAGGACAAAAGTCCAAAGAGCACGGCAGTCAATGCCGGATTCAAAGGCTCACGACAAAAACAGGAAAAATCGCCCCCCCAGGATAACAGGGACGATCCATCCAACCTAAATAAAATCCTGGACAGGATATGTCAGATACACAGTACTCTCGGGAAGCCTGCTAACCATACCCACAGAGACTGTTGGGTTTTCAAACAATCCGGCAGACTAAATGCCGAACACAAGGGGCTCGACACACCAAGCGAAGACGAGGACGAACCCCAAAAGCAGAGCACCAGGAAACAAAAGAGCTTCCCACAAGAAGTAAAAACAGTGAACTTACTTCACATAACAAAACGTGTGGCGCCCGTAAAGGTACGCACCACACAGCCCATCCCCAAAGGGTCCCGCCACTGGTTGTCAAAACCGATCACCTTCGATCAGCTGGATTATTCTAGATATATCAAGAATGTAGGCTGGACTGCCTTGATACTCGATCCAATAATTGGCGGACTCCAGTTTTCAAATGTCCTTATGGACGGCGGCAGTGGACTAAACCTGATATATCAGGATACAATCCAGCACATTGGGATAAACCCAGCAAGAATCCGCCGCACCAAAACCTCCTTTCAAGGGGTAATACCTGGTCCGGACACCCATTGTATGGGTTTTCTCCAGCTCGAAGTCATATTCGGCGCGGCTGATAACCTCCGCCGCGAAAAGCTGACCTTTCATATCGTCCCGTTCTCAAGTCGCTATCAAGCACTACTGGGACGCGAAGCTTTCGCTCGCTTTAATGCAATACTGCATTATGCATCTCTTACGCTTAAGATGCCCGGTCCACGAGGCATCATCTCTTTGAAGGGGAAGCACTAAAGTGCGCCTCCCCAAGCGGAGGACTGTGCGGCCGCTTTGACAGCCCCATAGCAAAATGGCCACACCGGCCAGAAAACTTCGAAATAGGTCATTAAAGACCACGAACACGGATAGACGAGTTCGGTGCAAAATCATCATTGATGCAGGCCTAGAAGCCATATACCCCCGCACTAGGGGCTCCAGTCATATACAATAAGAGACAATAAAGCTCAATATATCATACTTTATACTTTGTTTATTTTAAACTTTTTTCGGCACGACCCATTTTCAACTCAGTTCCTCTCTTTTACAGATGAACGTCGTGCGGCGCCCGTCCAGGATACGGCACAAGGGAGACACAGGCGCGGACGTGCAGTAGGGACCCGTCCTAAAGGATTCTTTTTAGATTAAGACCCTGCGTAAACCTTTTTTACTGTCTCTTGTTGCTACACATCCCCTGGTTTTTTCTTTCTGATATAACCAAGGAGGAGGCTGGCGTCTTGGCATGTGGCCACGTCAGAATTTTTGCACGTACCTAGACACTAGGGGCTTTTTTAATAAAGAGTGTCATTTCGCCCGCACTCATAAAGACCGAACACCTTAGGGAGTGTTCGGCGTCGCGAGTTTTGGCATTATATGCATCAGCTCCGAATCATGTCTTTTGTCAAATGTTGGGTTGCCCGGCTCCTGAGTTCGGCTACCTTACGTTCCGCTCTATCGGCTAAGGTAGCACCAAGAGAACTACTGCGATTGTGCCCCCGGTTCGGCCGGGCGAGCACCTCAATAGAGAAAGCCGAAAACTGACTGTCATGATGTAGCGTGAGACTGGTCAGCCACTCGATGACCTATCGGAATCTATCGGATTCCTCCGCTTTAACAAAGGGCCGCTTCCTGGTCAGGCACACACGCGCCCCGAATTCGGACGAGCGCAGTTGCCACCAAGGAGCTACCTAAAGAGTCTCATCGTCAAACACCTATGGCTAAGTGAAAGTGTTAAAGCATTATAGTCCGGTTGCCTGGCCCGCTGCGCTATCACCTCCTTTGTAGGACCAAGACGTTGGGTTAAGTGTGAAAATGCGTCTTCTACAAGCACCCCCGCACTATGTGCATGGGGGCTGAAGCCAACGACTTCCATCTTTCAGATTCTATATATATATATATATATATATCTTAAAATGGCCGCATAGGAGGTGTTCCCAATACTTGGAGGCACAAGTATAAAAAAGGCCACTACAATTTATCAAAATATTACTTTATAATTACATATGCTATCATAACATAGCATCTTTCGAGCACTGCGTCTCTATTATACGAGCGCCTTCAAGAACTTCCTGAAAATAGTGCTCGGAGGATACTCGGCTTTTGTCCGAATCTCGGGACGCAACAATGGTGGTCTCCATCTCTGCCCAGTATGTCTTAACACGGGCAAGAGCCATCCTAGCGCCCTCTATGCATGCTGACCTCTTCATTGCATTTATACGCGGCACCGCGTCAAGGAATTGCTGCACCAAGCTGAAGTAACTCTTCGGCTCCGATCTCCCCGGCCACAGGTGACCCATGACGTACTTCATGGCGAGTCCAGACAACCTATTCAGTTCAGCCCATTGAGCCAAACGATCATCCACTGCCAGTGGACGCTCTGGATTGTGAAACTATGACCAGAAAAGCTTTTCCACTTCGCGATCTTTCTGATCTCGAAAGTGTTCGGTCGCATCAGCAGCACTCGCTGCCAAATCCAGATAGGTATCCTCCACACTCCACATCTGGTCCAATGGAGCAAACTTCGGATCACAAAACTTCCTCCGCAACATAAAGGGCTTTCCAGCCGCAATCTGTTCGGCCTGACGCAGCTCCTCCCTTGCAGCTCTCATCGCAGAGCGAGCATCCTTAGCATCGGCAACGGCCTTCTCTAAGTCCGTCTGTCTCGCTTGGTCTTCTTTCTCAAGAAGTTTGCAACGGTCTGCAGCGCTCTTTAACTTCTCGGCCATCTCGGCCATTTCTTCTTTGCTTCGGCAGTGAGCAGCCTGTTTGGCTTTCAGCTCTTCAAGGGCCTTCTCGGCAGCCGCATCACTTTTTCTGGCTTGCTCCTTAGCTCGGGCAAGTTCTGCCCTAAGATTCTCCACAGCGGCCGTACCATCTGCGTCAAGCATACACATTGGAAGACACTGACATGAAGCTCCTCTTACATGATGCCGCCCGAAGAATTACATACCTTGAGCCTCATCAAGCCGCTTGTTGACAAGCGCGATGTCGGTGTCTGACACGTCCAGTTGCCGCTTTAGTTCGGCCACATCATCAGTTCGGCTTGATTCCGGACACCTCACCACCTACATTCAAAGGCGACATCTTAGACCTGGGATTATGATCCTCTGCGTGCCGTCATTTCTTGACAACACGCAGAGTCTCAGGGGCTACTATCTATACAGGGCGCATCTTACTTATGCGTAACTGACAAAAGTGTACATTATCTAACGTACCTCAAAACCCGTCAGTAAACTTTTGACGGCCTCATGCAATCCGCTTTCTGCGGATGAAATCCTTTCAATCACTGTGCCCATCAATGCACGGTGCTCCTCTGAGATAGAAGCTCGCCCCAGCGGAATCTTCAGCTCCTCCGGCATAGCACCAGACGGTGCCGGACTTGTCCTATGGCCTCCTTCGAAGGCCGGACGCGGAGAGCCTTGGGAGGCCACATAGCTATCTTCCGCCCCTGCCGGATTCAGAGAAACCCTCCGTGATGACACCTCAGGGACGCCAGCCTCGCTAGACGGTACGGCAGGGGGAGGCATCCCGCTCTCCATCATCTCCGGAAGAAGATCCCTCGAAGACGAGCTCTGCTGAGAAGGGCTGAGGTCCGAGCTACAAGGTAAAATTTCGGTTAATCTTCTCAGATATAAATCAAGGATTTCTCTCATCCCTCAAAAGGAAAACCTCTCTCTACTTACGGCTCGCTGGAGGGCTGATCCCCTTGAGGGCGTAGTTCGGCCGAGGAACTCCCCGACGTCGGACCCTCTGACGAGGATTTTCTCCCCCGTTTCGAGGCCATGGTTTCTGGGTCGTCAAAGGCGGCTCTCTTCTTCCCCTTAGGAGAGGAATTGTCGGTTCCTCCTTTCGGGGCAGCCTCCTTCGAGGAGGCCATAGCTTCCTTGTCCTCCCCCTCCAAAGGCATTATCTCCAGCATCCTGACTAGCACGGGATCCGGCCTGGTTTCAGGAAGGGGAGTCGGACACCTGATCAGCTTTGCCTTCGCTATCCACTCCTGTTTAAAAGGACGGCTCTTTTAGGGGCAAGTTTATGACAATTATACGGATAGAAGGTCCGGGCACAGGGTTGCTTACTTGAGTATCCAGGCGATTGCAGCTTAGGCCTGCGTCCTCGGTTAAATCCGGACACATCTCTTGTGATCCGAAGAATATTCTATACATCTCCGCGGGCGTTGTGCCCATAAAATTCTGGAGAGCTCGCGGTCCCTCTGGATTAAACTCCCACAGGCGAAGGGGGCGACGTTTGTCGGGCAATATTCGGCGAATCAGCATGACCTGCGTCACCTTGACCAAACTGAGGTCTCCTTCCAAGAGATCCTTAATTCGACCCTGTAACAGGGGCACGTCTTTGGGCAAACCCCAATCTAATCCTTTGTTGACCCATGATGCTAGCCGTGATGGGAGACCCGAGCAAAAGGCAGGAGGCGCCGCCCACTTGGCGCTCCTGGGAGCGGTGATATAGAACCATTCTCGTTACCACAAGTCGAGCTCCTCTTGAAAGGAGCCCTCGGGCCATGGAGCATCAGCATTCTTACTTATGACAGCGCCTCCGCACTCTGCGTGCCGTCCCTCGATCATCTTTGGCTCCAATCCAAAAGTCTTGAGCCATAATCCGAAGTGAGGAGTAATACGAAGGAACGCTTCACACACTAAGTCATGAAATTCCAGCCCGTAATAAAACAGCAGCCCCCTCACGAAGGGATCCATCGGGAAGCCTAACCCTCGAAGGAAGTGAGACATGAACACTACGCTCTCACCGGGCTGGGGACTGGGAATAGCCTGCCTTTGAGTAGGCAACCTATGCGGAATTTCGGTGGTCAAGAACTTAGCCTCTCTCAACTTTAGCACGTCCTCCTCCGTGACGGAAGAGGGCATCCATCGGCCTTGAAGGTCGGAACCGGACATTGTCGAAGGTCCAAAGCGCCTAGAATTTGGAGCCTAGGGTGTTGGAACTCGAGGCGACGGGCGAACTCGTTTGAGATTGGAAAAAGGAGTAAGGCCTTGGTCTCTTTATAAGAGGTTGAATAACAGGAGCCCTCCCCGTAACCGTTTGGGACTCTCCTTTAATCGAGAAAACATGCTAACGGGCACGATTGGGTTACCCACGTCCGTATTGATGAGAATCCCGTAAAAGGGGGGTACACGATCTCTGCTTTGACAAGACGTGCCAAGGAAACCGCCTCGCGAAACATGCTGAGGTGGAAAAGTAAAAATGATTCAAGTAAAGGACTTGGACGTAGTGTGATGACGCACTGCGGAATACGTCGGCAGATTTGATTTGTGTCAATGTTATTCTCTCTATGGCAATATGTTGAAACTTATTTTGCAGAACCGGACACTACTCTTGGTGTTTACAATCTTCTACGAAGGACTTGGAGGAGGAACCCGCCTTGCAATGCCGAAGACAATTTGCGCGCCGGACTCGTCGTCATTGAAGCCTGGTTCAGGGGCTACTGAGGGAGTCCTGGATTAGGGGGTGTTCGGGTAGCCGGACTATACCTTCAGCCGGACTCCTGGACTATGAAGATACAAGATTGAAGACTTCGTCCCGTGTCCGGATGGGACTTTCCTTGGCATGGAAGGCAAGCTTGGCGATGTGGATATTCAAGATCTCCTACCATTGTAACCGACTTTATGTAACCCTAACCCTATCCGGTGTCTATATAAACCGGAGGGTTGTAGTCCGTAGGCAATTAACTCCATACACAACAATCATACCATAGGCTAGCTTCTAGGGTTTAGCTTCCTTGATCTCGTGGTAGATCTACTCTTGTACTACCCATATCATCAATATTAATCAAGCAGGAGTAGGGTATTACCTCCATCGAGAGGGCCCGAACCTGGGTAAAACAAAGTGTCCCTGCCTCCTGTTACCATCCGGCCTAGACGCACAGTTCGGGACCCCCTACCCGAGATCCGCCGGTTTTGACACCGACACCCACTATTTTGGATTTCAAGGAATTTAATTATGATAATTTCTCTTTGATAGATTGTATTTCCTTGTTGCAATCCGTGCTAAATTCTCCTCATGCTTATAGTCAAAATAAAGCTTTTACTAAACATATCGTTGATGCTTTGATGCAATCTTATGAAGAAAAACTTGAGTTGGAAGTTTCTATCGCTAGAAAACTTTATGATGAGTGGGAACCTATTATTAAAATTAAAATTAAATATCATGAATGCTATGCTTTGTGTGATTTGGGTGCTAGTGTTTCCACGATTCCAAAGACTTTGTGTGATTTGTTAGGTTTTCGTGATTTTGATGATTTCTCTTTAAACTTGCACTTTGCGGATTCCACCATTAAGAAACCTATGGGAAGAATTAATGATGTTCTTATTGTTGCAAATATGAATTATGTGCCCGTAGATTTTATTGTTCTTGACATAGATTGCAATCCTTCATGTCCTATTATACTTGGTAAACCTTTCCTTAGAACGATTGATGCAATTATTGAAATGAAGGAAGGGAATATTAGATTCCAATTTCCGTTAAGGAAAGGCATGAAACACTTCCCTAGAAAGAAAATTAAATTACCTTATGAATCTATTATGAGAGCCACTTATGGATTGCCTACCAAAGATGGCAATACTTAGATCTATCCTTGCTTTTATGCCTAGCTAGGGGCGTTAAACGATAGCGCTTGTTGGGAGGCAACTCAATTTTATTTTTATTCCTTGCTTTTTGCTCCTGTTTAGTAATAAATAATTTATCTAGCCTCTTTTTTGGTTGTGTTTTTTGTGTTTAATTAGTGTTTGTGCCAAGTAGAACCGTTGGGAAGACTTGGGGAAAGTCTTTTTAATCTTGCTGTAAAAAACAGAAACTTTAGCGCTCACGAGAACTGCTTCCATTTTTATTTGGAAAGTGATATTTAGTTAATTATTTTTGAAGATGATTAATAAATAAATTCCTCACGTCCAGAAATTTATTTTAGAATTTTTGGGGTTCCAGATCTTGCGTTAGCTACAGATTACTACAGACTGTTATGTCTTTGACAGATTCTGTTTTTCGTGTGTTGTTTGCTTATTTTGATGAATCTATGGCTAGTAAAATAGTTTACAAACCATAGAGAAGTTGGAATACAGTAGGTTTAACACAAATATAAACAAAGAATGAGTTAATTACAGTACCTAGAAGTGGTGTTTTGTTTTCTTTCGCTAACGGAGCTCACGAGATTTTCTACTTTAAGTTTTGTGTTGTGAAGTTTCCAAGTTTTGGGTAAAAGATTTGATGGATTATGGAACAAGGAGTGGCAAGAGCCTAATATTGGGGATGCCCGTAGCACCCCAAGATAATCTAAGGACACCTAAAAGCCAAAGCTTGGGGATGCCCCGGAAGGCATGCCCTCTTTCGTCTACTTCTATCGGTAACTTTACTTGGAGCTATATTTTTATTTACCACATGGTATGTGTTTTGCTTGGATCATCTTGTATTCTTTGAGTATTTGCTTTTCAATTTACCACAATCATCCTTGCTGTACACAACTTTTGATAGAGACACACATGATTCGGAAATTGTTAGAATACTCTATGTGCTTCACTTATATCTTTTGAGTTATATAGTTTTTGCTCTAGTGCTTCACATATATCTTTTAGAGCGCATCGGTGGATTTGTTTTATAGAAACTATTGTTCTCTCGTGCTTCATTTAGATTATTTTGAGAGTCCTACAAAACAGCATGGTAATTTGTTTTAATTATGTTAGGCATTCAAGATTAATAATAAAATTCTCTTATGAGTGTGTTGAATACTATGAGAAGTTTGATACTTGATAATTGTTTTGAGATATGGAGATGGTAATATTAGAGTCATGCTAGTTGAGTAGTTGTGAATTTTAGAAATACTTGTGTTAAAGTTTGTGATTCCCGTAGCATGCACGTATGGTGAACCGTTATGTGATGAAGTCGGAGCATGATTTATTTATTGATTGTCTTCCTTATGAGTGGCGGTCGGGGACGAGCGATGGTCTTTTCCTACCAATCTATCCCCCTAGGAGCATGCGCGTAATACTTTGCTTTGATAACTTGTAGATTTTTGCAATAAGTATATGAGTTCTTCATGACTAAGGTTCAGTCCATGGATCATATGAACTTTTCTTCCTTCCACCATTGCTAGCCTCTCTAATACCGCGCACCTTTCGCCGGTATCATACACCCACCATATACCTTCCTCAAAACAGCCACCATACCTACCTATCATGGCATTTCCATAGCCATTCCGAGATATATTGTCATGCAACTTTCCACCGTTTCGTTTACTATGACACGCTCCATCATTGTCATATTGCTTTGCATGATCATGTAGTTGACATTGTATTTGTGGCAAAGCCACTGTTCATAATTCTCTCATACATGTCACTCTTGATTCATTGCATATCCTGGTACACCGCCGGAGTCATTCACATAGAGTCATATTTTGTTCTAAGTATTGAGTTGTAATTGTTGAGTTGTAAGTAAATAAAAGTGTGATGATCATCATTTTTAGAGCATTGTCCCAAGTGAGGAAAGGATGATGGAGACTATGATTCCCCCACAAGTCGGGATGAGACTCCAGACGAAAAAAAGAGGCCATAAAAAAGAGAGAGAAAAGGCACAAATAAAAAATGAGAGAAAAAGAGAGAAGGGACAATGCTACTACCCTTTTACCACACTTGTGCTTCAAAGTAGCACCATGATCTTCATGATAGAGAGTCTCCTATGTTATAACTTTTATATACTAGTGGGAATTTTTCATTATAGAACTTGGCTTGTATATTCCAATGATGGGCTTCCTCAAAATGCCCTAGATCTTCATGAGCAAGCGAGTTGGATGCACACCCACTTAGTTCCTTTTGTTGAGCTTTGATATACTTATAGCTCTAGTGCATCCGTTGCATGGCAATCCCTACTCACTCACATTGATATCTATTGATGGGCATCTCCATAGCCCGTTGATACGCCTAGTTGATGTGAGACTATCTTCCCTTTTTTTCTCCTCCACAACCACCATTCTATTCCACCTAAAGTGCTATGTCCATGGCTCACGCTCATGTATTGCATGAAGATTGAAAAAGTTTGAGAACACCAAAAGTATGAAACAATTTCTTGGCTTGTCATCGGGGTTGTGCATGATTTAAATACTTTGTGTGGTGAAGATAGAGCATAGCCAGACTATATGATTTTGTAGGGATAACTTTCTTTGGCCATGTTATTTTAAAGAGACATAATTGCTTAGTTAGTATGCTTGAAGTATTATTATTTCTATGTCAATATTGAACTTTTGTCTTGAATCTTTCGGATCTGAATATTCATACCACAATTAAGAAGAATTACATTGAAATTATGCCAAGTAGCATTCCACATCAAAAATTCTGTTTTTATCATTTACCTACTCGAGGACGAGCAGGAATTAAGCTTGGGGATGCTAGATACGTCTCCAACGTATCTATAATTTTTGATCGTTCCATGCTATATTATATTCTGTTTTGGACATTATTGGGCTTTATTATACACTTTTATATTATTTTTGGGACTAACCTATTAACCGGAGGCCCAACCCAGAATTGTTGTTTTTTTTCCTATTTTAGGGTTTTGCAGAAAAAGAATATCAAACGGAGTCCAAACGGAATGAAACCTTCGGGAACGTAATTTTCGGAACGAACATGATCCAGAGGACTTGGACCCCATGTCAAGACATCAACCAGGAGGCCACGAGGTAGGGGGGCGCGCTTACCCCCCCCCCCCCCCCCAGGCGTGCCCTCCACCCTCGTGGGCACCCTGTTGCTCCACTGACGTACTCCTTCCTCCTATATATACCTATGTACCCCCAAACTACCAGATATGGAGCCAAAACCCTAATTCCACCATTGTAACTTTCTGTATCCATGAGATCCCATCTTGGGGCCTGTTCCGGAGCTCCGCCAGAGGGGGCATCGATCATAGAGGGCTTCTACATCAACACCATAGCCTCTCCGATGAAGTGTGAGTAGTTTACTTCAGACCTACGGGTCCATAGTTATTAGCTAGATGGCTTCTTCTCTCTTTTTGGATCTCAATACAAAGTTCCCCCTCTCTTGTGGAGATCTATTCGATGTAATCTTCTTTTGCGGTGTGTTTGTTGAGACCGATGAATTGTGGGTTTATGATCAAGTTTATCTATGAACAATATTTGAATCTTCTCTGAATTCTTTTATGTATGATTGGTTATCTTTGCAAGTCTCTTCGAATTATCAGTTTGGTTTGGCCTACTAGATTGATCTTTCTTGCAATGGAGAAGTGCTTAGCTTTGGGTTCAATCTTGCGGTGTCCTTTCCCAGTGATAGTAGGGGCAGCAAGGCACATACTGTATTATTGCCATAGAGGATAACAAGATGGGGTTTATATCATATTGCATGAGTTTATCCCTCTAAAGCATGTCCTGTTGCTTAAAGCGTTACTCTGTTCTCTTGAACTTAATACTCTAGATGCATGCTGGATAGCGGTCGATGTGTGGAGTAATAGTAGTAGATGCAGGCAGGAGTCAGTCTACTTGTCTCGGACGTGATGCGTATATACATGATCATACCTAGATATTCTCATAATTATGCTCAATTTTGTCAATTTCTCAATAGTAATTTGTTTACCCACCGTGAATACTTATGCTCTCAAGAGAAGCCACTAGTGAAACCTATGCCCCCCGGGTCTATCTTCCATCATATTAATCTTCCATTACTTAGTATTTTTATTGCCCTTTTTATTTTACTTTTCATCTATTATTTCTCTTTATCATAAAAATACCAAAAATATTATCTTATCATATCTATCAGATCTCACTCTCGTATGTGACCGTGTAGGGATTGACAACCCCTTATCGCGTTGGTTGCGAGGATTTATTTGTTTCTGTAGGTGCGAGGGACTCTTGCGTGGCCTCCTACTGGATTGATACCTTGGTTCTCAAAAATTGAGGGGGAATACTTACGCTACTTTGCTGCATCACCCTTTCCTCTTCAAGGGAAAACCAACGCAAGTGCTCAAGAGGTAGCAAAGGGCATCATGTTAGATCTTGCCCATTGAAGATGAAGGACATAGTGACAAGCAACAAGGGAAGAGGCCACAAGTTCAATCTCATGCCCAACCTCAAGTTGAAGAAATGCCACTTCCCAAGAAGACTCGAGTTAATGCTTCTCTTGTTGAGAAATCAAGTGAGAAGAAGATGAAGAGTAGACGTTGCTAGTTATGTCGTGAGAAAGGTCACATCGTTTCTTCATGCACTAGTGGTAACTTATCCAACCCAATTATTATTGATAATATCTATTCTCTTGGGAAGGATAAGGTTGGCAATGTGTTTGCCAAGTTTGTTGGTACTCAAAGTGATGTCAAGAAAAGAACCATTTGGGTTGCCAAGCCTATTGTGACTAACCTCTTAGGACCCAACTTGGTTGGTGACCAACAAGCTCAAACTTTATCAATAGGTGTTGTTGGAGGTCATTGGAGGCTTGGCTACATTATGAAGA
This sequence comes from Triticum aestivum, assembly GCF_018294505.1. Classification (NCBI taxonomy): domain Eukaryota; kingdom Viridiplantae; phylum Streptophyta; class Magnoliopsida; order Poales; family Poaceae; genus Triticum; species Triticum aestivum. The sequence goes on from NC_057794.1 coordinate 455,441,494, forward strand.
ATTAAGGGGTCTTCATCACATATTGTCTCAAGCCCAGTCATTCGGATTACCAAGTTTCTATCTTATATCCAATGTTCCTCCTTGCGCTAACTCGTGCTTAAATAGTTTACATTGAAAGTTACTTGATCCTTTGCATGTTTTGGTTTTGTTCCTTGCATGTGTTTGTATATGGTGTGCTTTCAATTTGCTTAACTTGAGTAATCAAGATTGTGCATGATGGTTTGCACATCATGTACGTGTGAGTGTTGTGTTGAGCCTTTTTGCATCTTGTTTGTATCTTAGTTGGCTCTTGTGAGAGATTAATGGAACATCCCATTTTGAGGGAGTGGGGTGCCTTGTGCACCTCACAATCCTATAAAATGTGTGTGCATGAGGAATACCATCTAGTATTGATATTACAAGATTATCTAGTCTCTATGTGGTACGTCTTTTCATGAGAAATTCAAATTCTATTTGGTCCATTAATTATCTCTTGTTGGTCCTCTTTTGCATCTTGTTAAGTTTTTCATTGGTATCACATTATGGGGGAGTAATATTTTATGTGCATATTACAAGCCTAGAAAATGTGTATATTTGAGATATTGTCACTTAGAATTGATATTGTAAATATCTTGTTCCTAGGTGGCATGTTAGCTCTACAAGTTGCAAATTTGCTTGTGTGTTTGGTGTGAAAATGATGTTGGATATCTTTGCATTCTACCACCAGGAATTATTTCCTAATACTTCTTGTCTCTTGACAATTGGTAATCATATATGTGTTAGATATTGTTGATCATATTTACGTTGTCTTTTGTTCTTATTTGTCTTATTTCTTGCCAAGATTGTGTCAACTCCCATTGACTTCCATTTCACTTGTGGATCTTGTTGTTTTCTTGATCTTGTCTAGTGTTTTCTAGATATAGTGAAAGTGGTGATCCCACCTTGTGCATTTTGTATTCAAAATGCAAATCCTCTGTAGTGCACAACTCTTTGGGGGAGCTATCCTATTTTCTATAGCACACTCATCTTGTGATCCTTATCAACTGTGTGTTTGTGGAAGGCAAGCCGTTCCTTTTTGGTACTTTGTACCATCATGAAACTTTGTAGAGGGCTTGGTTTGTTTGGAACCATCCTCTCTTTTGGGAGTTTGATTTCTTTCATTTTGAGTGTGCCAAGATATCTCATTCCATGTATTGTTTAATGATATCTTCCAAGTGATGATTTCTCCATTTGGTAATCTATTTTCTCTTGGTATTTCTTTCACATTTGGTATCTCTTCTTGAAAGTCTTGAGCATGCATAGTCACTTCGTGTATTTTATTTGGCATGTTTTCTTTCTTTGATCCAATATATAGGGGAAACTCCACCAAGTCTCAATTCTGATGAGATGTGCATGAAATTCATTTCCATTTCTATGTGTACATATGTTTGTGGAGTTTGTCCTATGTTTTGGTGTTTCTAACTCTTTGGTCACAATGAGTTTGGATACCATTTAGTTTGTGTTGTTGTTCTAGGAACAATTGGAGATGCATTGGATGCCCAGCTCACTCACAAGGAAGGTGTTGTCACCATGTGCTTATTCGAGTCAAGCTAGGATGATCAATGAACTACTATCTACCTTCAATTGGTATCCACTACATCCTTCCAATGTTAACTCGGTAACAAGTATCTTCATATACTTCATGCACACATTTCTTGCATCAACCTTGTGTAGGTTGTATCATGGCATGTTATTGTAACACCCACAATGCAGCTATATCTCCCACGTGTCGGGGCACGACTTAGAGGCATAGCCGCATGGTAGGCTTGTCACAAGAGGGGTAATCTTTACACATCCCATGTACTGAATAAGAAAGGGATAAAGAGTTGGCTTACAATCGCCACTTCACACAATACATAAATAATCCATACATCATCCAAGGTACAAACAAAGGTCCGACTACGGAACCAAAATAAAGAAATACAACCCCAAATGCTAGATCCCCGATCGTCCCAACTGGGCTCCTCTACTGATCATCCAGAAAAGAAACATAGTGACTGCCCGAATCCTCGTCGAACTCCCACTTGAGTTCGGTAGCATCCCCTGCACTGGCATCATCGGCACCTGCATCTGTTTGGAAGTATCCGTGAGTCACGAGGACTCAGCAATCTCACACCCGCGAGATCAAGACTATTTAATCTTATAGGTAGTAAGAGGTAGTGAGGTGGAGCTGCAGCAAGCACTAAGCATATATGGTGGCTAACTTATGCAAATAAGAGAGAGAAGAGAAGCAACGCACGGTCGAGAAGCTATAAGTGATCAAGAAGTGATCCTGAAGCTACTTACGTTCAAGCATAACACGAGACTGTGTTCTCTTCCCGGACTCCGCCGAAAAGAGACCATCACGGCTATACACGCGGTTGATTCATTTTAATTAAGTTAAGTGTCAAGTTCTCTACAACCGGATATTAAGAAATTCCCATCTGCCACATAACCGCGGGCACGGCTCTTGAAAGTTCATACCCTGCAGGGGTGTCCCAACTTAGCCCATCACAAGCTCTCATGGTCAACGAAGGATATTCCTTCTCCCAGGAAGACCCGATCAGTCTCGGAATCCCGGTTACAAGACATTTCGACAATGTTAAAACAAGACCAGCAAAGTTGCATGATGTGCCGACAAATCCTGATAGGAGTCGCATGTATCTCGTTCTCAGGGCACACTGGATAGGTCAACCTACAAGTAAGACCAACCCTCAAGTTGCCCTGAGGTGGCCCCGTAGGCTGCCCGTTTCAGAAAAACACTCAGAGGAGCACTGGCTCGGGGGGTTTAAAATAAAGATGACCCTTGAGTCTGCAGAACCCAAGGGAAAAGGTATATGGTGGTAGGTAGGAAAATGGTAAAACCAAGGTTGGTTCTTGCTGGAGGATTTTTATTCAAGGCGAACTGTCAAGGGGTTCCCATAACACCCAACCGCGTAAGGAACGCAAAATCAAAGAACATAACACCGGTATGACGGAACTAGGGCGGCAAGAGTGGAACAAAACACCAGGCATAAGGCCGAGCCTTCCACCCTTTACCAAGTATATAGATTTATTAAAGTAAATAAGAGATAATAATGATATCCCAACAAAACCATATCCCAACATGGAACAAACTTCATCTTCACCTGCAACTAGCAACGCTATAAGAGGGGTTGAGCAAAAGCGGTAACATAGCCAAACAACGGTTTTCTAGGAAAGGTGGGTTAGAGGCTTGACATGGCAATATGGGAGGCATGATATAGAAAGTGGTAGGTAGCGCGACATAGCAATAGAGCGAACAACTAGCAAGCAAAGATAGAAGTGATTTCGAGGGTATGGTCATCTTGCCTGCAAAGTTCTCAGAGTTTTCAAAAGCTTGATCCTCGATAGCGTACTCAACAGGTTCCTCGGTCAAGTACTCATCTCCCGGCTCTACCCAAAGCAAGAACACAAGAAAAGGACCAAAATCAATCACGGTGCAATGCACAAGCAACATGATGCAATACATGGCATGATATGCGAGATGTGATATGCAATGCATATGCGTGCTCTGGAAGGGAAAAAATGATTAAGGCATAAAATTGGCAAACCAAGTCTGCCCCTGGAAAGATGAGATAATTTCGGTCCAAATCGATATAAATATCACCGGAAACGGATGCACGGTTTGCAAATGGTAAGCATCACAAGTATGACGCAAAACTGCGAGTAACAGCATGATGCCACTTAGAATGCAACAAGAAACTAAGCTACTGCACTCCAATATAGCAACAAAGCATATGGCAGTGATGTACACAAGATGTTTGACAAAACATAAACACCGAGCTACGGCTAAAACACACCAGAACACGTTCAAACAAGCATGGCAAAAGTGCAAAAGATATCAGCTTCACACACTTGGTGAAAATACTAACATGTCAAAACAACATCAGGAAGCAATGTTTAGAGCAAGCAAACAACAAGTTGCATGAACCTATCATAGCAAACAAAGGCATGGCATGAATCTACTAAAACCATAGACCAAAAGTCCCTTACTGATTATGAGCCAAAAAGGCACGGAAGATATGATGGCACCCATGTAAACATAGCAAGTTTTATTAACAGTTTCAGACTTAGCAGAAAAACAGAGCATGGCATAAACAGAATTATGACAGCAACTTTGCGAGATCAAATCACTCACCACAAAGTATTGCATGACAAAAAAGCATACCAACAGCAAGATGACATGTGCATGAAGCTAACCATGGCAATAGCAAATTCATAGGATGCATGGATCACTAGCAACAACCAAGGAAAAATTGATTAACATGTTAACATTCTACCAGGAACATTTTATAGCAAAAGTAGAGCAAGAACAAGACATGCTAGACAACTCCATAATTGCAAACAGGGGCATGGATGGATAAAGCATAAACACATGTTCAAAACATCCTTACTGAAGTATCTCAAAACAAGCACGTACCTCACTGTAGCATCAAGTTTACATGGCATCAAAATAACAGCAGGAAAAGGACTTAGCAAAATCCTAAGACCCTGAAAACAGCAACATCATGAAGCCTAGTTTGCATGCTTGTGCTAGTCACCAGAAAGATCACAACAATACAAGACAAGCACCTCTGTAAATATGGCATGGTGTAGTTCAAAACTCATGTAGACCTCATGCCTATATGATGCACACATCAAATGCAACAAAAATGACAAAACTTCATAAACTGGTGATCTCCAGCAGCTAACATTTTATAGCACACTTCCATCAATGAAAAAGGCATCAAAACAGACACAACATGCATGGAAATGCTTCTAACGTGAGGAGCTCATCGAGGGGAACAAATTGATATATCATATGCATGAAACGGAACTACGGTAACCGAGATGTGATGCAATGAACATGGCATAAAAGTATTGCAGAAAAATGACTTAGTGAAAAACCGGGGTCAACCTCTCCCGATCTGGATCTAGGGTTCGTCGTCGGCACGCGAACCGAGGCGGCTGGACCCTCGCCGGAATCATGCCGGAGATGGACGGAGAGGCGGCGGGCGGCGTCGAGGTCGCCGGATCCGGGGCGACCGGAGATGGCGGAGGTCGGCGGGCGCCGGTCGATGCGGTGGTGGGGCGGCAAGGCAGCAGGGCCGACGACGATGGAGCTCGGGCGGCGCAGGGCGGCGGCGGCCGGCGACGGCGAGGAGGCGGCGCTGGGCGGCGGGGCCGAGCCGCAGGAGGCGTGGGCAGCGATGGGCCGGGCGGGCCCACCTCGGGCTCGCCGGGGCGCAGCGGCGGGGCTGACCGGGCAACACGTGGCACGCCCTGGTTGGTGCGGGGTGGCGGCAGCGACCTGTCTGATGGGATCCGGACACGTCCGGTGGCGGAGGGGAGCAGGGCTAGGGTTTTGGACCCGGAATTTTGGAGGAGTGCACATATTTATAGATAGGGGGAGTTTGGAGTGTCCAAATGAGGTGTAGTTTTCGCCCACATGATCGTGATCCGACGACGGAGGACATGGAGATGGTTTAGATGGGTTATTGGGCCGTTTTGGAGGGGCGTTGGGCTGCAACACACAAGAGGCCTTTGCGGTTACCCGGTTAACTGTTGGAGCATCAAACGTCCTCTAAATGGAACGAAATTTGAAAGGCGGTCTACCGGTGGTGTACCAAGGCCACTTGGCAAATCTTGGTCCATTCCAAGAACGTTTAACACCCACTCATGAAAAGAGACAAGAGGGGTGCGCCGGTGCACGTGGGAGTGTCTGATTGCAAAACGGACAACGGGGAAAATGCTCGGATGCATGAGACGAACACGAATGCAAATGTGATGCACATGATGATATGATATGAAATTCATGACATGAACAAAATGCAAAACGAAGACAAAAACCCAACCGCGAAGGGAATCTCACAACTTAAAGCCGAAAATGGCAAGAGTCGGAGTTACAAATATGGCAAGTTACATCCGAGGTGATACAACACTGCACCACTATGAGAGGATCTCGTCCCGAGATCTAGGACCGAAAGAACTCTGGATATTCAGAACGGAGGTGATCCTCGCGTTCCCAGGTGGCTTCTCGGTCGGAATGGTGTGACCACTTCACTTTCAGGAATTTGATTGACTTGTTGCAAGTCTTGCGCTCGGTTTCTTCAAGAATAGCAACGGGATGCTCATGATAAGACAGACATTCGAAGTTGATGGTGCGCTCAGCACTTGCGAAGTTGTGACACGTGAAACACATCATGCACGTTTGTGAAGTTGGACGGAATCTCAAGTTGATAGGCGAGGTTTCCTCTTTTCCCAATGATCTTGAAAGGACCCACGTATCTCGAGGCCAGCTTCCCTTTGATACCGAAGCGACGAGTGTCTTTCATTGGAGATACACGGAGGTAGACATGGTCTCCGATCTCGAAAGCCAAGTCATGATGCTTGCTATCATAGTAACTCTTGTGGCGCGATTGCGCGGCTTTGAGATTTTCACAGATGACTTTGCACATTTCTTCAGCTTCTATGATTAAGTCGTTGCCAAGAAGTTGGTGTTCACCAGTCTCTGGCCAATTGAGAGGAGTATGGCACTTTCTGCCATAGAGAATCTCGAATGGGACCTTGCCCAAACTCGCTTGGAAGCTGTTGTTGTAGGAGAACTTGGCATATGGAAGACAATCTTCCCACTTCATACCGAAGGAAATGACACAAGCCCTGAGCATATCTTCAAGGATTTGATTGACTCGCTCGACTTGGCCACTAGTTTGAGGATGGAAGGTGTGCTGAAGCGAATGTTGGTGCCCATGGCCTTCTGGAAGGAGTCCCAGAACTTAGAAGTGAAAATTCTTCCGTAGTCTAAATATATCAATTGCGGAATGCCGTGCAAAGAGACAATCCTAGAGGTGTATAGCTCTGCCAACTGAGCTCCTGTGATAGATTCTTTGATTGGAAGGAAATGAGCCACTTTAGTAAGATTGTCGATAACAACGAAGATAGCATCATTTCCACGCTTGGACTTGGGAAATCCAGTCATGAAGTCTATCTCAATATGGTCAACCTTCCATTCTGGAATAGCAAGATGTTGGAGGAGACCAGCTGGCCATTGGTGTTCTGCTTTCACCCTTCTACAGACATCACATTCATTCACGAATTGAGCAATTTCTCGCTTCATTCGAGTCCACCAATACGACTGCTTGAGGTCATGATACATCTTCATACTTCCAGGATGAATGGATAGAAGGGAATTGTGCGCCTCGTTCATAATGACTTTCCATAGATCACCTTTAGGAACCATAATCTGGTCCTCGAAGAATAGAGTGTCTTTTTCATCAATGCGATATCACTTGTATTTGGGTTGGCTCTTGGCAATCCCATGTTTCACCTTCTTCACCAAGGAATGTAGGAGTTGTGCCTCACGAATTTGATCTTCCAAAGTAGGAGAGACTTGGAGGTTGGCAAGAAAGCCTTGAGGAACAACTTGGAGATTCAGTGTGTGGAAAGCTTCACAAAGGTCCGGTTGGAAGGGCTTGAGAATTAAGCTGTTGCAGTAAGCCTTCCTGCTCAAAGCATCTGCAATGACATTGGCCTTGCCTGGAGTATATTCAATACTCGGATTGTATTCTTGAATCATTTTGACCCATCGAGTCTGTCTGAGGTTGAGGTTGGGTAGAGTGAAGATGTATTTGAGGCTCTTATGATCTGTGAAGATGTCCACTTTCCTTCCCAACAAGAGATGTCTCCACGTTAATAATGCATGGACAACTGCCACCAACTCAAGGTCATGAGTGGGGTAGTTCCTTTCGTTGAGCTTCAACTAGCGAGAGGTATAAGACAAAACTTTCTTCTCTTGCATTAACACGGCACCAAGACCTTGCAGGGAGGCATCACATAAAACTTCAAATGACTTGGATTCATCAGGAGGAGTCAAGACAGGAGCTATGACTAGCTTCTCTTTGAGGGTGTTGAAAGCAACGTCACATTCAGGCGTCCAGACATACTTGACATGCTTCTGGAGGAGGTTGGAAAGAGGCTTTGCAATCTTAGAGAAATTCTCAACGAATCTTCGACAATAGCTTGCAAGCCCAAGAAAACTGCGGAGCTGCTTGACATTCTGAGGAGGTTCCCAATTCACAATTGCAGACACCTTCTCGGGATTAACAGTGATGCCCTTGGCGGAGATGATATGACCAAGGTAAAGAACTTCGTCAAGCCAGAACTCACACTTGGAAAACTTCGCATAGAATTGATGCTCTTTGAGTTTGTCGAGTACCAATCTCAAATGCTTGGCATGATCCTCCTTATTCTTGGAAAAGACCAAGATATCATCGAGATACACCAGGAAGAAATCATTTGTGTAAGGGTTGAAGATGAAGTTCATCATGCGAGAGAACGTTGGAGGAGCATTGACAAGGCCGAAAGACATGGCAGTATATCAATAAGAACCATAGCTTGTCTGAATGCTGTCTTGGGGATATCTTGCTCACGAATGCGAGTCTGATGATAACCCATACGGAGGTCAAGCTTGGAGAATACTTTGGCCCCTTTAAGTTGCTCGAATTGCTCATTGATGTTGGGAAGTGGATACTTGTTCTTTATTGTCTTCTTGTTCAATGGTCGGCAGTCGACGCAGAGTAGTTCCGTTCCATCCTTCTTCTTGACAAAAAGAACACCACAACCCCATGGAGATGAACTCGGTCTGATCAGACCCATACGCTCTTGTTCATCGAGTTGTTTCTTCAACTCCTCTTGTCCAAGCTTATAAGGACGCTTGCAAACAGGTTCCGTGCCCGGCTCAAGATCGATAACAAATTCAACTAGCTGGTGAGGAGGCATTCCTGGAAGCTCTTTTGGAAAGACGTCTTGATATCACAAACAACTGGAATCTGAGAGATGGCATTCAACTCGCCCTTCTCATTGAGAGAAAATAGTAAAATGGTTTCGTCACGAGCGGCATAGATGATCACATCCTCAGAAGAGTGTGTCAATTGAATCTGCCTGGCAGCACAATCAAGCTGAGCCTTGTGCTTAGGAAGCCAGTCCATGCCGAGAATTAGATCAATATCCGAGTCACCAAGAACCATTGGAGAAGACAGAAATCTATAGTCTCACATCTTGATGGAAACATCCGAACCACCAAACTGGCACTCAACTGTTTACCTGCAGGGGTGTCCCAACTTAGCCCATCACAAGCTCTCATGGTCAACGAAGGATATTCCTTCTCCCTGGAAGACCCGATCAGTCTCGGAATCTCGGTTACAAGACATTTCGACAATGTTAAAACAAGACCAGCAAAGCCGCCCGATGTGCCGACAAATCCCGATAGGAGTTACACGTATCTCATTCTCAGGGCACACCGGATAGGTCAAGCTATGAGTAAAACCAACCCTCAAGTTGCCCTAAGGTGGCCCCGCAGGCTGCCCATTTCGGAAAAACACTCAGAGGAGCACTGGCTCGGGGGGTTTAAAATAAAGATGACCCTTGAGTCTGCAGAACCCAAGGGAAAAGGTATATGGTGGTAGGTAGGCAAATGGTAAAACCAAGGTTGGGACTTGCTGGAGGAGATTTATTCAAGGCAATTTGTCAAGGGGTTCCCATAACACCAAACCGCGTAAGGAACACAAAATCAACGAACATAACACCGGTATGACGGAAACTAGGGCGGCAAGAGTGGAACAAAACACCAAGCATAAGGCCGAGCCTTCCACCCTTTGCCAAGTATATAGATTTATTAAAGTAAATAAGAGATAATAATGATATCCCAACTGTTGGGAATATAGATACCAGGTAAGACCCGCCCAGGAGGAGTCGGGTCAGCCCCAATGGCGGGTTACAAAAGAAGCCCAGTAACATTCAAGGCAATAGTTTATTAAGACTTATAGAAGGCCTAAGCCCAGAGGCGGCTTAAGGCCCAATATTGTAAACCATCATTGTAAGGAAAGACTTGTAAAGAAAGGCATGTAAAAGAAGTCACCGAGCTAGACACGTTTTATAAGCCGGCCGGGACTCTGTAGGCCGCCAGGCGTCAACCCGTGTATATAAGGGGACGACCCGGAAGCGGCTTTGGTCAAGAGACAACAACTCGAAGGCAGGACAAGCATATTCGTTCCCTAGTCTTCGAAACCCCAGCAATTCCAAACACAACTAGACGTAGGCTTTTACCTTCATCGTAAGGGGCAAAACTAGTATAAAACCTCTCGTGTCCTTTGTCCCAATTAACCCCTTTAAGCTTCCTAGTTGTGATGGCCCTACGACTAAGTCCTTTCGCTAGGACATCTGTCGTGACAATTCCACGACAGTTGGCGCCCACCATGGGCCAACGCACGGTGGATTTAAGTTCTTGAAGGGCAACTTCGAAGGGCTCAAGGGATACGCTGTGGGCCGGATGACCAAGAGTCATCGCAGCAAGCTCTACATCGACGACGAAGGCTGGGGCCCCGATGCCAGCTCGATTGAGTATGGGTACCGGGTCCCTTTCGGCGGAATTCATGTCTTCATCGGCTGGATCGGCGAATCGGGCCCTGAGCTAGATGTCCACACCAACCTCGTCGAGACGGCTCAGCGCACGAGATCCGACTGGGTTCAACCCACCGTGAGGCACGCCTTCGTGGGTTGCGTCCATGGAGGAGAATATTCTAAAGGATCAGTGGATGGCGGTGAGACGGCCATCTGTTCTGATGCTATGTCATCAACAGGCGAGACAAATTCTTTGTACCAACTACAAGATGGCATGCTCGGGGGATGTTCCGACGGCAGTAGTATTCCGAACCCCTTTGAGCTGCCGAATCGAGTCAGAGTCTTCATGGCGGGCACTCAACCTGGTCAGAACTCCACGGCTGCAGTGGTAACAACCACCGGGTTAGCAGCGGCTGGGTCAGGAGACCCCACGCGGCTCCCGGCTCAGATGCTAATGGACCTCATGGATAAGTTGACGGCTCTGTTGGCTGCTGTGGTGGAGCCGGCGGATAAGGCCCGGCATGACGTGGAGGTGGCACGGGTACGCGAAGAGATGGCACAGGCCAAGGAAAATTTAGCAACAGAAGAGGTCAGGATGGCCGCAGAGCAGGCGGCTTTGGATGCTCGTGCTCAGCAGCTTCAAGCGGAGACTTTCCGACTCTCAGTGGATCTGGACGCGTCAAACGAGGTCATGAGGAGAAGGCACCAAAAAACTCAGTCACGTCTACCTGTAACGTTCGATCCTAGGAACCTTTACCACACGCCCGGGGCCGGTCCAAGTAACCCGCCGGAGGCAAATCGGATCACGACACCCGGAGCGCCGGTTCAGATGCGGGCCATGGAGCCGCCTCGTATGAATACCACTCCGCCTCATTATAGGCCGATACCACCAGGTCACTTTTCCAATCCTCTGGAGAATCTCATTGGTGCGTCGGCTCGTTTGGCGGCTCTCCCGATGGAAGGCGACTCTCCGAAAGCAATCGAAACACGAAGGGTGTGAGAACTTCTTCAAATGGCTCTGGCACAGTAGGATGCGTACTCTTATAGTCGAGACAGAATCCACTCAACCCCTCGCCTAAGCCGGAGCCCAAGCTATAGCAGGCATATGGACTCAGCCGAAATGTCGAGTAACGCTCAACGTCGTAACAAACCGTGCAGGCACGAGCCGGCACAGGGTGGATCCCTTAACTTGGCGGATTAGGAGAGGATCTGTCAAGAGGCTGAACAGGCGGTTCAACTGGCAGCTAAGCAGGCGACTCATCAGGCTTTACCGGCTTATCCGGCAACCTCTACTGAAGCAGGAGTAGCCACAAGAATAGGATGTGTCCCTTGCCTAATGCCAGCTATCCGCAATGAGCGCTTGCCAAAAGACTTCAAGGGGCCTCGTAAGGTGCCTCATTATACGGCCGACTTGCAGCCTGGGGCCTGGATTGAAAGTTATGAGATGGAGATGGAGCTGTTGGAAGTTAGTGATGCAGCAATGGCTAAGTATTTCACTATGGTGTTGGATGGAACGGCTCGCACTTGGTTGAAAGGATTGCCCCCCAGTTCCATCGGTTCATGGGCGGAGTTAAAGGCCCGGTTCATTCAGAACTTCAAGGACACATGCAAGCAACCTATGTCAATCATGGACCTGACTAATTGTAAACAAGAGGAAGGTGAATCCACTACCCATTGGGTGCGCTGGGTCAAGGAGATAATACATTCATCTGATGAGATGGATGCCGGCTCGGCAGTCTTAATGTTGGAGAAATATTTCCATTTTGAACCTCTGAAGCAGAAGCTGGGGCGGCTCAAGCGTGACTGCAGTGACATGGGCCAGTTGATGGCGGCTTTGGTCAAGTATGTTGATTCTGATAGTACCAAGGATCCCGTGTCTGATGAAGAAAAAATAGGGAAGGGAAAGAAGAACGACAACGACAAGGGTCACCAGCATAACCCGGCAAATCAAGGAGGTAATAAACGTAAGGTTAACGAATTTGTGGCTAACATCAATGCACAGGGCAACAATCAATGGCGCAAGGGTAGGCAACCCCTCGGTCAGCCGGGTCAGGTCCCACCCTCGAGCAACTATTGAATGAACCTTGTCCAAGACACGGCACCCGGGAGAAGCCAGCCACCCATCTGTGGAAGGACTATACAATCATGAAGGCATTTAAAAATTCAAACACATTTGATGGAAGTCACGAGCCTGGCGGCGGTTCAGGCGGAGGTGGCTTTCATGGCCCGGGCGCCGGTTCAGGTGGAGGCGGTTTTCACGGTCAGGGCCATCCGGGTAACCAGTGAGGTTATAATCCACAACCCGGCCAAGGTAATCAGCAGCAACATTCCGGATATCATAGCAACCCAAAATAGTTGAATAGTGGGCAGTACCATGTATTTACCACTAGTTTATGCAAGAGGGACCAGAAGCTTTATAAGAGGGTTGTCAATGCCATTGAGCCGGCGATTCCACGTTATTTGAGGTGGTCAGAATAGCCTATTGTGTGGAGCAGAGAAGATCATCCTCCCCCGGTTGATAATCCGGGTCACTTAGCCTTGGTAGTAGCACCTCAGGTTGGTGGATATAAATTCACTAAAGTGCTCATGCATGGAGGCAGTAGCATCAACATCCTCTACTATGATACATTCCGTCGGATGGGGTTGACTGATAAGAGTCTTAAGCAATCCAACACTGTTTTTCACGGTGTTGTGCTTGGAAAGTCGACGTACCCAGTTGGTAAGATTGAACTGGAAGTAGCCTTTGGGGATTGATATGATTCCAGGAGTGAGAAGTTAACTTTTGAGGTGGTTAAGATCAAAATCCCATATCATGCTCTGTTTGGACGGTCGGCTTACGCCAAGTTCATGGCTCGGCCATGTTATGTATATCTGCAGCTCAAGATGCCGGGTTATAAAGGCACCATTACAGTACATGGAAGCCGGAAAATAGCCCTAGAGTGTGAAGAAGGAGATGTCGCTTATGCTGAGTCTGCTTGTGCAACAAAGGAGTTAAAGTTTTATAAAGATAATGTTGACCCGGCAGACATGACATCTTTAAATAAGCCAACTACGAAGCATGAACCGGTGTTAAAATTCAAGTCAGCTGATGACACCAAAATGGTCGATTTTGTGCCTGGCGACTCATCCAAGCAGTTCATCATCAGTGCCAACTTGGATCCAAAATAGGAAAGCGCGCTCATCGAGTTCATCCGTGAGAACCGGGACATCTTTGCATGGAAACCTTCTGACATGTCGGGTGTCCCGAGAGAACTCGCTGAGCACACTCTTAATATTGATCCGAAGTTTAAGCCGGTCAGGCAGTTTCTCCGACGGTTTAACGAGGAAAGGCGCAAGGCCATTGGAGAAGAGGTGGCCCGGCTTTTGGCGGCCGGGTTCATCATTGAAGTTTTTCACCCACAGTGGTTGGCTAACCCGGTGCTTGTACTTAAGAAGAACGGCACCTGGCGTATGTGTGTGGATTACACCGATCTGAACAAAGCTTGTCCGGCTGACCCTTTTTCTCTCCCTCGTATTGATCAGATCATTGATGCTACGGCGGGTTGCGAGCTTTTCAGTTTTTTGGATGCATAATCAGGTTATCATTAGATCAAGATGGCAGTTAAGGACCAGGAGAAAACAGCTTTCATCACTCCGTTTGGAGCCTTCTGCTATGTGTCTATGCCTTTTGGGCTTAAAAGTGCCTAGGCGACTTATCAACGGTGTGTACAGAATTGCCTTCACAATCAGATTAGGCATAATGTTCATGCTTATGTGGATGATATAGTGGTGAAATCCAGAGAAGAGGAAACCTTGGTAACAGATCTGAAGAAGACCTTCGATAACCTCCGGGTCTACAAGATGATGCTTAACCCGGCCAAGTGTGTTTTTGGAGTCCCAGCTGGCAAGCTCTTGGGTTTTTTGGTGTCTAACAGAGGTATTGAAGCTAACCCGGAGAAAATTAAGGCAATCACCTCCCTATCCAAACCGGTGTGCATCAATGACGTTCAACGGCTGGCGGGTCGCGTCGCTGCTTTAAGCCGGTTCATAAGCTGGTTAGGGGAGAAGGTGATGCCTTTGTATCAGATGATGAAAAAGACAGATGACTTTGTTTGGAGTGATGCTGCAAACTCGGCCTTTAAGGATCTGAAGAAATAGCTTGCTGAGCCGCCGGTTCTTGCTGCTCCAGTTGAGAAAGAGCCACTATTATTATATGTAGCTACTAACTCACGAGCTGTTAGTGTGGCCATTGTGTGGGAGCGCAAGGAGGCTGGCAAGGAACATTTGGTTCAATGGCCGGTTTACCACGTCAGTGAGGTGCTGATTGAATCTAAACAAAGATATCCACATTGGCAGAAGCTCGTGTGGTGTTCATGGCAAGCCAGAAGCTCAAACATTACTTTCAGGGTCACCCAATCACTATGGTTAGCTCTGCTCCTTTGGGAGACATCATTCAAAATAGAGAAGCTACTGGACGAGTCGCCAAGCGGGCCATTGAACTTGGGTCTCATGGGTTGAAGTATGTGCCATGCATTGCGATCAAATCTCAAGCGCTGGTTGACTTTATTAATGACTGGACAGAGATGCAGATGCCAGAGGAGAAACCAGACAACACATATTGGACGATTCACTTTGATGGGTCCAGACAGTTGGAAGGCTCGGGGGCTGGAGTTATTTTAACTTCCCCTCGAGGTGACAAGTTTTGTTATGTGTTGTGATTGATGTTTCCTTGTACTAACAATGCAGTAGAATATGAAGCCTTGCTCCATGGTCTTTGAATGGCTAAAGAAATGAGTCTGAGCCGGGTCCGTTGCATTGGTGATTCAGATTTGGTGGCTCAACAGGTGTCAGGCAAGTGGGATTCCAAGGATCCTCTCATGGCGGCTTATCGCCGTGAAGTCGACACTGTTGCAGGACATTTTAAGGGTTATCAAGTGGAACACATTGACCGTAGAAAGAATGAAGCGGCCGATGCCTTAAGCCAGTTGGGATCTCAGTGTAAGCCGGTGCCACCTAACACCTTTTTGGATGTTTTGCATAATCCATCTGTTAAGTTACCTACAGAGGAAGATTTGGCGGTTCTTGACCCGGAGGCACAGTTGGTAGCGGCTCTTCACGTCATCCCAGATTGGATAGTACCGTTCCTGGCTTACATGACCCGGGGCGAGTTGCCAGAGGATGAGACCCTGGCCCGACAGATAATCCGGCGGTCCAAGTCAATGACGATTTCTGACGGAGAGTTATACCATCGCAGCGTCACTGGAGCGTTTCGGCGGTGTGTTTCTCCTGAAGAAGGCCAAGAAATACTTCGTGAGATCCATGAAGGGGATTGTGGTCATCACGCCGGGTCAAAGTCTCTTGTGGCCAAAGCTTTTCGTCATGGTTTTTACTGGTTGACGGCTCACGCTGATGCAGAGGATCTGGTCAGTAGATGTGATGGATGTCAAAAATTTGCACGACGAGCGAATGTGCCAGATCAGGAATTGCGGATGATTCCAATCACTTGGCCGTTTGTAGTCTGGGGGCTTGACATGGTTAGACCTTTCAAAAGGTCTAAGGATAAAAAGACACATCTTTTAGTGGCAGTTGACAAATTCACAAAATGGGTTGAGGCAGAGCGGGTGAGTAAGTGTGATGCTGCCACGGCGGTTCAGTTCATGAAAAAGGTGATCTTTCGCTTTGGTTTCCCGCACAACATTATCACTGACAATGGAACTAATTTATCCCAAGGGGTTGTGGCGGAGTTTTGTCAACGGGAGCATATCCGGCTTGATGTTTCTTCTATAGCTCACCCTCAATCCAATGGTCAGGCTGAGAGATCAAATCAGGAAATCTTAAAAGGTCTCAAGCCCCGGCTTATGGTGCCCTTACAATGGACACTGGGTTGTTGGGTAGAGGAGTTACCCTCGGTGTTGTGGAGTATCAACACCACTCCTAACAGGTCTACAGGTTATACACCTTTATTCATGATTTATGGAGCGGAAGCGGTGCTGCCTAGTGACATCCATCATGACTTTCCTCGTGTGGCGGCTTACGTTGAAACTAATAACGAGCAAGCCCAACATGATGCGCTTGACTTGTTAGATGAGGAGAGAGACTTAGTAGCGGCTCGATCAGCAATTTCTCAACAGGACCTGCGCCGTTATCACAGCCGCCGGGTTAAATCCAGGACCTTTCAAGAAGGTGACCTGGTGCTCCAGCTCATCTAGGACCTGTCAGATGCACACAAGCTATCCCCTCCTTGGGAAGGACCCTTTGTGGTCAGCAAGAATTTAAACAACGGGTCGTATTACCTCATCGATGTTCGAGAGCACAAAGACTCACGTAAGTCGGAGGAGGAGACCCGCCGGCCGTGGAACATTGCTCAACTTCGGCCATACTACACCTGAGCCACCGGCTCTCATCATGTACACACTTTGACATTGTATATAATATGATAAGTAATAAAGCAGGACCTCTGTCCTTTTCCTTTTCAAAGATTATATACCTCTACTCTTTTGACTATTAAGGAGCTGATCATATCTGAATCAAGTTTAACCTTTTTGGTCCGGATTATGATCATATTCGAATCTAGCTGTAAACCTCATGATCACTTGGGGGCTTCCTGTTCAAACATAGGTCGTATTCGAACCAAAGAGAACATAGCTATCGTAACCCTCTTGATCGGCTCAAAGCCAAACTCACTAGGGGGCTTCTTGATCATGTCTGAATCATAGCTTAACCCCTTTTGGGTCCGACTTGGAACGTATTCGAATCAGGGTCATTAAAACCCTCTCAAGGTCATTTGGGGGCTTCCTGTTCAAACATAGGCCGTATTCAAACCAAAGAGAACATAGCTGCCGGTACCCTCTTGATCGGCGCAACGCCAAAGCCACTGGGGGCTATATGATCGTATTTGAATCTTAACTTAACCCCTTTGGTCCGGTTTACTGATCGTATTCGAATCAGAAACCCCCAACTTTCAGTTACAAAGTTAATTTTATTGTTTGCAAACTACTATTTGCCTTACTGGTATTTTATTGTCTCAATTTTAAATGATCAGCACGGTCTTTTTTACTGGCTTGACTATTTGACAATAAGCCGCCAAGGAATGATGGTCATCAGACATGAAGAAGCATTGACTTCTAAAAAAAGGACTGGGTCATGTGAACCAGTGATCCAGATGCAAAAGATACAGGTATGACTGTTATTTATGAACAGTTCTATCTGTGTTAATCAAAGGTTATTTCAACCTTGTTTCTTTTCACGTCTGGTTCTGTCTTTCTACTATGATAAAACCATTGGTCATGTACCGGGTGTTCTGACTTGTTCGGTGCTAAACCGCCAAGCCAGTTTTCCCTTTTCTACAGGAACAGAGCCGAAATATTACAGTGATAACCATAAATGTGACGCATATATTGACATCAGGAAGCAAAGAGTCACACACGACATCTTATGCATGATGGCATAGGCAAAATATGCAGTTGTTTCAAGCTAAATCTATTACAAGGCTTTAAAGAGCCCACAAAGATGGTTCTCACTCTTCCCTCGCCGGTTCACCTCCTTCTGTTAATTGGAAGCTGGGATTGGAACAGTCAAAGCCGTTCACGGCAATGAACTCTGCTTCATCATCAATCAGGCCAGCCGGATCAACTTCTAGAGCAAACGTATGTTGACGAACCGGCGGGATAAGGTCTGTCACCTTGTAAGAGGGAGTTGCCATCTTCTTATTCTCCAAATCAAAACCCGGCTGATATTTGTCAATGTTGATCTCATCTCCAAGACGGTAGCTTGAGGTTGAACTCCCCTCACGCAAGCGACGAAGTCATCCTGCTCAAATAGAGACCCATCTTCTGTCCCGGTGGGGTACCCCCTAGCTACATCCGCCGGGTCTAGATCTGGCACCCAGGCTTTGGAGCGGCTCAGGGCAGTTAAGGCTCCAGCTCGGGCACAGGATCGTTTGACTTCTTGAAACCTGGCGGGTAAGATTGATAATTTTTTCAAGACATCGCTCAGCGCCCGTGTACAACTACTCCACTAAGGTGTAGATCACCTTCAGTTTGGTTACATTATCTTGGCTCAGATTTTTGCTTCGCAGACCTGCACATATGTTTTAAACAAGGGGTCAGCAAGCGGTTTATATTCCAGGTCAAAAGAAGGTACAAAAGATCAGTACAGATGGCTTACCAAAGATGGCGGAAACCATTTGAGACACCCGATTCTTTAAAACGATGAGCTCCGTGGTAACCTCCTCAAGAGCTGCTTCGGCTTTTTCGGCACGTTGTGTGAGCAGCGTCTTTTCTTCGGCCCAGGATTTATTTTTGGCAGTCAAGCTGGTTTTTAATTTTTCCATCTCAGGAAGACTCATTTGAAGTTTAGAATCTGCAGAATTGATTTTTGCCTCTTGATCCGCCAGCCGGGTCTTTGCATTAGTTAATTGGGAGCCTAGTTCAGATAGGGCGTTCTACAAAACATACACAGGTGTGTCAAGGCTTAAACTAAAAGTTATAAAGATTCAAGTCTCAAGTACTTTGCACTGCAATACTACTTGACACTTGGGGGCTAATGTCTGCCAAAGCAATCTTTTATGACTCTATATGTTTCAAGTCCCAAGTGTTTTACAAAATAATAACACTTGGCACTTGGGGGCTAATGTCTGCCAAAACAATTTCTTATGACTCTTATATGTTTCAAGTCCCAGGTACCTTACAAAGTAACAGCACTTGGCACTTGGGGGCTAGTGCATGATATTCGGAAAGTTTCTCAAGATTAAGCCGGATTACAATATTTTTTGGGATTAGTAAAAGACAGCTATGAAGTTAAGTACCGGTTCATTTATGATAAATTGAGCCTGCCCTTGGGGACTACAGGTGAAGTTGCACTATTCTATTGGACTTTTGAAAGACTTAGAGAGAAAGTATCCATCTATACCATAAAGTCTCCAGATCATTCAGGATCATCATATGAAGACTTGGGGGCTGGCAGAGTATAAGTAAACTGGAGAACATACCTCACATTTCAGTTGAAGTTGCTTGACCATCTCAATCTCTGACTCACGGCTGGAATAAACATGGCTGAGATAGCCGGACAATATGTCATTAGCATTCAGATGACTGTAGTGAGAGATATCAAAATGCACTTTCTGTCTCTCCAGGGCTTCTTGTTTAGCGGTGTGTCGAGCTAACATGGGGGGAGTCCCCGGCTCAACAAAACGGCTTCCAGTGGTCAAAATGTCATGGTCATAAGATGATGGGGGTTAGCCGAGATGGATGGTCCAGCAGTAGAGGGGTTAACAACGGTGTCATCAGCTGATGGCTCGGGAGGGTTTAATTGAGTGTCAATAGCTGGGTCTTCTGGTGCTTCAGTTCGAGGGGGAGAAGTTGGCATGGCCGGTTCAGGCGCAAGGACTAACGGGTCCTCCGCCGGTTTAGTCACCTTGGCCTTCTTGGACTTGGCTTGGCCACTACGAAAGATGTTATGAGACAGTTAGTACAAAGATGCGGTTTGAAAGACACGGAGGAAAGATGATTTTTTTCCTTACCCAGGGGCAGTCTTGAAAGCCGGAAATTGAGTTTGAGATGAGTCGCCAGAAGAGCGAGACACCTCCTACAGAAGATAAAATAAAGTTAGTAATGCAAGGGAGAAGATCCATTACTGAAAAGTAAAAGATGAAGATAAAAAGAGACCTCATTCTGGCATTTTTGAGGAGTTTGTTGAAGAACGGAAGACGGTTCATCGTTGTTCCGGGCCTGACGGCGGCTCTCATGTTGCTACTTTTTCAAAAGAAAATGAGGGTCCAAATAAGCCAAAGGGTGTGAAAACCTTACTTTCCGGGTTACCAGTCAAAGTTTCTGTCTTGGCAAATGGGCTGAGTCGGAGGAAATAGTTACCTCTTCTTCCACGGCCTGACTGGCCCCCGTGTCATCCTGGCAATAGTCAGTGTCAATAAGGTTATTTAAAAACTGGCCAAGGGGATCAAGGGCTACCTCCGACTCAGAAATGTCATCAAGCTTTAACAGGTCCTCAGCGGTGCTCTTTTTCTTCTTGGACCTCCGGGTAATTTTTTTGGCGTTTATAGCAGCGGCTCTAGCCTTCTTGGCGGCTCCATGGTCATACTTGGCTTTCTAGAAGTCAAGTTTAGCCTGTGAACAAGTAAACAAGGTCATGCATGTATTTAAAACTATTCAGGAAAATACAAAGAGAAAGAGGTCAGGGGTTTCTTACCTCTGGCGCCGGGTTAAGTTTGTAGAAGGTGTTTAACCCGACTTTACTGCAGTCTTCATATTTGCCATTCACTAGAAGGGTCGACATTGAAACAATATCTTCTTCAGTTAGTTGAACGGAGCTGTGACGAAGAGAGTCATCTGGGCCTCCACCATATTCATACATCAATTTGGATCGGCGGCTTTGAGGGATGACCCGCCACGAGACCCAGCAACGAGTCAAATCAACTCCGGTTAAGCCGTTCCCCAGTAAGGCGTCAATCCTTTTAATTGATGGAATAAGCTTTTTGCGTTCGGCGGCAGTAAGCTTGCCAGGGAGCGCAAACTTGGAATCTAGAAGATCCGCGCAATAACCCGGCAGTGGTTTCTCATTGGCTGGTGTAGTGTCTTGACAGTAGAACCAGGTCTGATTCTAGTCTTTGGGATGACTCTACAAGACTATTAGGGGGAAAACGGCGCCCTGTCAGGGCTGAATTGAGATGCCTCCAAGTTCCAAGCTGGGGCCATTGGTACACTCGTTCTGGCGGTTCAGATAAAAATACTCTCTAAAGGTTCCACAGTCGGTTCTTCTTGAAGGTACACCTCACAGAGAACTTGGAAATTGCATATATTGGATATGGAATTGGGCCCGAGATCTTGAGGGTGCAGTTTGAAAAAATGGAGAACATCTCTGAAGAACTCTGAGCCGGGTGGTGAAAAGCCCCGATTCATGTGGTCAGAGGAGACAATAACTTCACCATCTTTGGGGTTAGGTGTTCCTCGTCCGGGTCAGGTGCATGGTAAGACATAACATTCTTCCCTGGCAAAAAACCTATGGTGAAGAATTCCTTCAAGTTGTCATCAGTTACTGTGGAAGGGACCCAGTTGCAGACTGTCGGTGCTTTTGACGGCATGATGATCAAAAGATGAACTGAAAAGAAAGTAACGTGCCGGTTCAATTCAATGGTGAAATTAACAGTTAAATGATGATGGTGCAAATAGGTAATGGCAGCTTAAGTAAGGGCTAATGTCATATAAGGGAAAAGTAAGCCGGCGTCATAAGCCGCCATGACTACAGACATTTGAAGGAAAACAGAAACAGAATTGGCTAAGTGTTGAGGCAAATAGGTTTCCTAAATTCTTGATATTATTCTGGATCGAGTGGTTGTTCAAAATGGAAAATATTCTAGACCTAAAAGTCTGGCACAGAAGAGTTCGTGAGCTCTATTGAAACCCTTTTTACCAGAAGAAGGAATCTACTAGTATCAAGGATGGCCACAAAACAACTACCGTACAATTATATGTTTCTTTTTGGATCAAGAAGAAGTTGTAGTGGAAGAACTACAACGAACCCGTGACGAACTGTGAAGAACACGCAGGAAACTTAGAAACCCTAATGCGGATATGAGGAGCAGGAAGGTGAAAACTTACAACCACAGATCTTTTGCGGAGGTCGCCAATGTTCTCTGGACCGATTCAGGTTGATGCAGCGGCCAAGGTCGACGGAGACGAGGAGCTCTGCGACGGCGGCGGAGCTCGAGCGGTGGTAGGGTTGCGAGAGGAAGAAGACGGAGAAAGCGAAGAATGAGAAAGACTGGGGCGTGCCTATTTATAAGGAGATAAGCGAACAGGCGGGCGCGAAAATTGAGGAAGACCCAAATAATGACTATCCAACTAAACGGAGCCTTGATTCTCGGAAGATATTAAAAGATAAAGACCCGTTGAGGATGATGTCATAACAGTTTTGTGTGTTTTCAGAAGATGACGTCATGATGAGTTACAGAATTTTTACAGAGAGAGGAAGGTGGATTTCATCTAAGTATTGAAGATTGACAAGGAACAAACTTCAAAGTCAACCTGGGGCCTAATGTTGGGAATATAGATACCAGGTAAGACCCGCCTAGGAGGGGCCGGGTCAGCCCCAATGGCGGGTTACAAAAGAAGCCCAGTCACATTCAAGGCGATAGTTTATTAAGACTTATAGAAGGCCTAAGCCCAGAGGCGGCTTAAGGCCCAATATTGTAAACCGCCATTGTAAGGAAAGACTTGTTGTCGGTGTCAAAACCGGCGGATCTCGGGTAGGGGGTCCCGAACTGTGCGTCTAAGTTGGATGGTAACAGGAGGCAGGGGACACGATGTTTTACCCAGGTTCGGGCCCTCTTGATGGAGGTAAAACCCTATGTCCTGCTTGATTATTCTTGATAATATGAGTAGTACAAGAGTTGATCTACCACGAGATCAGAGAGGCTAAACCCTAGAAGCTAGCCTATGGTATGATTGTATGTTGTCCTACGGACTAAAACCCTTCGGTTTATATACACACCGGAGGGGGCTAGGGTTACACAAGGTCGGTTACAAAGGAGGAGATATACATATCCGTATTGCCTAGCTTGCCTTCCACACCAAGGAGAGTCCCATCCGGACACGGGATGAAGTCTTCAATCTTGTATCTTCATAGTCCAACAATCCGGCCAAAGGATATAGTCCGGCTATCCGGAGACCCCCCCCCCCCTAATCCAGGACTCCCTTAGTAGCCCCCAAACCAGGCTTCAATGACGTCAAGTCCGACATGCAGTATTGTCTTCGGCATTGCAAGGCGGGTTCTTCTCCAAATTTCGAATGTTTGTTAAGCAGTGCCCGGCCCCATAAATGTTGGACCTCTTGGCTTCTGCGCCCAATAAGGTCTATCTTCCACGCGTTGAATGAATACGAGGAGCCAGGGCATTTTTACATTCGCCCCCCAAGCCAAATAAGTAAATTGTCTATTAAAGGGATGGGGATTCTTAGATCCAATCCATATCATCCTCCCCCAGCGAGAATCCATCGGAGCGCGCTTCAGAAAAATCCACTCCAGCATGGCCGACAATCGCGGCTCCTCCTCCCGCCCCCGTAGCCCCAAGCCCGGTGATTGGGAGAGGTGTTCTGTCCCACACAGTCGATTAGTCGAACTGCAGACTAAGGGATTTCTCCCTCCAGCGTATATGATTCCCGTCCGAGCCGGGCTCGCCACCTACAATGGCGGGGAGCAAGCGGAGAGCTTCCCCAGTCCCTCTAAGGGGGAGCGGTATGCCTTGTTCCTTACTTATTAAGGGGGCTCGGATTTCCAATTCATCCATTCCTCCGTGGGCTCCTGGAGTTTTACGGCCTCCAACTGCATAATTTCACCCCTGCTTCCATATTACACATCGCCGGCTATGTTGCCCTCTGCGAGTTATTCCTGGGCTGTGAGGCTCATTTCGAGCTGTAAAAAAGGTTATTTTGCCTTGTCCCCCGCACACAGATGGGGTCACTTTATCAAGTGGGCGGAGCCGAAATATGGTGCATCGCCAAAACCGGATACCTGTCGGGTACTCCGAAGAAGACGTCCGAAGACTAGCCTTCGGAATGGTTTTATATGGAGGACGTCCCCCTTCCGGACCCTGTTCGGCGGGGTCTTCCCAAGTTCAACAATGCTCCTCTGAAGAAACGCCGAAGTTGGCGCCCACGGAGCCCCCAAGAGGAAGACAACGGAGAAGTCCTTTACCTGATGAACCGGATTAAAGCGCTGGCTCAAGCAGAATTGACAGTAGTCGAGGTTATGTCAATATGCATAATGCGGGGAGTGCAGACACTTCAATATCGAGGGCACCCCCTGTGGTGTTTTAACGGGGAGGATGACGCCACCCGTTGCAGGCGTAAGGGTCTGGACAATGCTGCTGCTTTAGCAAAAATACTGTCCGAGTTGTTCAAGGGAGAGGAAGAGGAGTTCATCCGCATCAAGCCACGGGATGGATTCTCCATGTACAACCCTCCAAATTGGGTGAGTTATATCTCCTTACTCCCATTCTTCCCGCATTGTTTGTCGTAGGTACTCACCTTGCCATTTTGCGGCAGGAACTGCGAAAAGCCATAAGGGAGGTCAACAGCCCATCTCCACAACCAGAGGATCCTGACCGGGCCCTCGGTCCCGGACTCGAAGAAGATACGGACATATTCATGGATCTGATAGACCGGCAGTTCTATCAATTAAGATGTGATGACGCCATGGTGGCCATTACGGCCGACTATCCCGGACTGCTTCCTGCGTCGTACGTAAGAAAACCAAAAATCCCAACTCCAAAAACTAGGATCCCTTTTTAGACACTTCACCTATCATATGCATATGGTGTTTTACAGGGAAGGCATTCGGGATGCCATGCCAAACCCGCAGCAACTCGCCAACAAGAGGCACCGAGGACGGGCAGGCCAAAAGGGAAGGCGGTTAGGACGGAGATGCCAGTGTAGAGGTATGACAAAAACCCCGCTCCGTGGTTGTCGTCTTTCTCAAAATGTAATGACGTCCATGTTACTTTAACAGAAAAAACGCTCGCCGGAATATGTCCGGTGAGGCTGCCGATCATGCTTCCACCAGTCGGGCTCCAGGACCGAACATAGAGGCAGAAGCCGACATGGGGCGGATGCCAGATACTCCCCCTACAGAGGATGCGGATAGACTATTCGCTACAAATTCAGAAGTGGAGAGCGCCATGAATCATAGGCGTCGCCGGGCCGTACTCCGCGACGCTTGCTTCTCACCAGAGGCATTTGATGCCTTCAATTCTAGAGAGGCGTACCTCCGTTCTGCTCAAAATGGTCTAGCCAGAGCCATGGACCAGTATGTAAGGGATGTATGGGTAAGCAAATCTGACGATTATATGTATCAGTAGCCCCTGAGACTTGAAACAGTTAGCAGAACTGATTTAAGGATCATCTATTGTGTAGGTTCTTACAGAGAAGAATACTCGACTGTCACAGGAGCTGGAGGAATGGAAGACCCAACTTCGGGCCGCTGTTGCCACATTGAAGGAACCTAAAAAGTCCCCAGTTGGTAACATTTCTTTCAAAGAATGATAGGTACCATATAGCGTGCGGCATGGCTGCAGATCTAACAATAGATGTTCCAGATGAATCCAGAGAGAATCCGGAGGACCAGCATGTCGTACGACAGCTAAAGGATGGCGAACGCGTGCTGACTGAGGTCAGGCGGGAGAAAAACAATCTCCAAGACGCCAATACCAAGCTGAGCATGGAACTGAAAGATGTTCGAGCCCAGCTTGCAGACTCCGAGAAGGAGAATAAGCGGCTTCGACGCGGCATTTTCAGTGAGTGCTTGAACGAACCCTTAAAAAAGGGGCGGCGGAGAAGCCAGCTAACAGAGTTATGTTTGAAGGTATGCTGACGGGTCGTCCCGCGGAGGAGATGCCCGGGTCTGTGGGTGATCTTCTATTCGATCTCTCACAACTGCACGAACAAGTTCGGCAGGTGATGCAAGGTATTGCCCAGGCCTTGTGGCCATCCGTTTCCCTGCCAGAAGGCATTGGAGAGCTTGCAGAGAAGCTCAAGGGAGCACGGCGGCGCTTCCGGTTATGGAAGATATCGGCCTGCCGTCAAGGTGCTAGGGAAGCCTGGGCCATGGTGAACACGCGGTATACCAAGGCTGACCCAAACCACATGGCCGAGGTCGGACTTGTGGGGCCCGATGGGAAAGAGATCCCCGTTAGCTTAGTCTATGGCCAAGTAGAATTAGCCGCAGAGTATTCCCAACAGGATTGTAGGCTAGACCGCCTGTTGGATGGTA
Source organism: Triticum aestivum (assembly GCF_018294505.1). Lineage (NCBI taxonomy): Eukaryota > Viridiplantae > Streptophyta > Magnoliopsida > Poales > Poaceae > Triticum > Triticum aestivum. The sequence goes on from NC_057794.1 coordinate 455,467,645, forward strand.
TAGAAGAGGAATTTAGTCAGTCTACATGACTATGTAATTAAAGTGACATGTATAATGCCTTCTAGCCGGATTGTAAATCATTTGTCATGGCGGACCTTTTCGCTTCAACCTCGGGACCCGATAGTCCGGAGTGTGTCCAAATACCCGCTCAGTTATATAAGAACCGGGGTATGCGTGAAAACCAGGCGTAGGGGTCATTAGTGCTTGAACAGACAAGTACCCAACTAGTTATGTTATATTACATGGGTAGTAAGAAACATCTTCCAGGGAGAATAGTTCCGTTAGGGGTTCCTTTCCTTGGGTACGCATGCCCTAAAGTGCATGTCCAGACAACGAGCGGAGATGCAGGTAAAAACATCTGGGGGCATATGGAAAATAAATAAAAATCATCTTTTGTCCGCCGACCAAATATTCCCTTAAGAACGCTAGCTTTCGGCTTCACCCAGTCTGAGGTACACATCCGGCTGACCCGGCAATAACAATCGCAGAGGTGCTCCCCTTATGCCCTAGCCGAATTAATGGGAACGTAGGGCATAAATACAAGAGCCAGGCAACCCAGCTTGGCCAAAACTTAAGTCATATCGATGCATATAATGGTGAAGAAAAGGTACATGCGGAAGAATAACACATGTGCAGGGCATGATGCCCAGATAGATAATTAAGCTTCTGTGTAAGAAGCCCCCAGGTATAATGAGCGCGGTTAGCGCATCTATAGTGTGCAACCGAGGCACAAGTTGGCCCTTGAAGGCCTTGAGAAAGAATAAAGAAAGAAAGAGAAAAAAGACAGATAATGTATATGCAAAAAATGGACAGAGGAAGGAGACGAACATAGAGTCCGGCACTAGGCGTAGAATCTTCGGAGCCTGGCTGCGTTCCATGGGTTCGGCTCAAGTCGATATTCGATGCATCCCGCAGACGGTACACTCCACCGGTCAGAACTTGGTCAATAATGAAGGGACCTTCCCATTTGGGCTCAAGCTTGGTCTTTTTCTTCTCCGGCAGGCATAGAACTAACTCGACAACGTTATAAGTTTTGGCCCGTACTTCTCTGCTTTGGTATATGCGAGCCTGTTGCTGATAGAATGCGGAACGGGCTTTTGCCATGTCGCGCTCCTCCTCCAGGGTGTCCAGACTGTCCTGCCGGTCGAGCTCGGTTTCTCTTTCTTTGTACATGTGCACTCAAGGTGAGTCATGAATTATGTCGCAGGGCAGAACTGCCTCTGCGCCGTACACCATAAAGAAGGGTGTATATCCGGTAGTACGATTCGGCGTGGTTAGCAGCCCCCAGAGTACGGAGTCGAGCTCCTCTACCCAGTGCGTGTTAGACTACTTTAAGGACCGCACTAATCTGGGTTTAATGTCGCTCATGATAAGACCATTTGCTCGCTCAACTTGGCTGTTGGTTTGTGGGTGGTAGACGGAAGCACAATCAAGCTTGATGCCCATGTTGCTACACCAGAGTTTTACCTCGTCGGCCGTGAATTCGTGCCGTTTGATACATCCATTTTGCATCATGATTTTATTTCAATATTTATTGCATTATGGGCTGTTATTTCACTCTATGTCACAATACTTATGGCTATTCTCTCTTATTTTACAAGGTTTACATAAGGAGGGAGAATGCCGGCAGCTGGAATTCTGGGCTGGAAAAGGAGAAAATATTAGAGACCTATTCTGCGCAACTCCAAAAGTCCTAAAACTCCACGGAACATCTTAAAATAAATAAAGAAAAATCCTCGCCAAAGATGAAGGCCAGGGGGCCCACACCCTTCTCACTAGGGTGGGGGGGCGCCCCCCCTAGGGCATGCCCCCCTACCTCGTGGGCCCCCTGGTGGCTCTCCAGCGTGCATCTTCTCCTATATGAGCTCTTTCGATGAGAAAAAAATAAGAAGGAACTTTTCGGGACGAGACTCCGCCGCCATGAGGCGGAACCTTGGCGGATCCAATCTAGAGCTCCGGCAGAGCTGTTCTGCCGGGGATACTTCCCTCCGGGAGGGGGAAATCATCACCATCGTCATCACCAGCGCTCCTCTCATTAGGAGAGGGCAATCTCCATCAACATCTTCACCAGCACCATCTCATCTCCAAACCCTAGTTCATCTCTTGTATCCAATTCTTGTCTCAAAGTCCGGGATTGGTGCTAGTAGGTTGCTAGTAGTGTTGATTACTCCTTGTAGTTGATGCTAGTTGGTTTAATTGGTGGAAGATCATATGTTCAGATCCTATATGCATATTATTACCCCTCTGATTATGAACATGAATATGCTTTGTGAGTAATTACGTTCGTTCCTGAGGACAAGGGAGAAGTCTTGCTATGAGTAGTCATGTGAATTTGGTATTCGTTTGATATTTTGATAAGATGTATGTTGTCTAGCCTCTAGTGGTGTTATGTGAACGTCGACTACATAACACTTCACCATTATTTGGGCCTAGAGGAAGGCATTGGGAAG